>NW_010192419.1:0-14058 GCF_000695765.1 Mesitornis unicolor
TTTTTCCTTTTCTTCCCCCCCCCACCTTTTCCCCTTTCTTTCTTTTCTTGGAAGAACCATGAACAGTCATTTGCATTCTCAGCAGTACTTCTGACTATATGGACCTGTGTCATATATCCTCTCTTCTAGTCATGCTTCTCCAGGATGAAGAATCCTTCAGGGGGTTCAAACAGCTAAGAGGTGCTGATGTCACAGCTGTTTGCTCACTGGATGTGATTTGGAGCTCTTAGATTAATTACCTTTTAATGCAAACTCATTTAACTTGGCTCATACAAACACAAGACAGCTCTAAAAGAATGTGGGTGTGCAGCTACAGCAGTTAAGCCTGTCAAGCAGCATTGTTTTCTTTGTGGCTGATGCACTGAAAAACTGCAGAAACAATCTTTCAAGTGAGCAGAATAAGGAGTGGCATATAATTTACTGAAATTTGAGTTTGACTGAAAAAAAATAAGAACTTGAGAGCTTCACCTGAGAAGAAAAGTGGGATAACTACAAAGAACCAGAGTGAAAAAGAAAGAAATACATACACTGATATGAAAGAGAGCGTGTTATGCTACTGCTTCATGTTTTAAAGATGACAGCCTACTGATTATGAAGTGATTCTGTCAATACACTCAGGAGTTTCTTTCAGTATTTATGCTTGTGTCAGTCAACCAAAGCTAAATATGTGATCTTACTCTTTTTCTCACTGCCTGTTATATACTGTACTGTCATATATGCTTATATTCTAATTATGAGGGCTTTTCTAATTTAAAAAGAAGCAAATAGATATTTAATCTCACCTTCCTCCTCTTGAATGGATTGCAGGCCAGGACTCTGTTTCACCGGTGATTCAAGGTAGTGCCAGAACTGGACTTTGCTTCTCTGAAGTGTATTACCTTTACATAGAACATTTTTCTGTAGTGAAGTCCTAAACTATAGTTGGATGGGATTTGTGTTCTTCAAGAGACTGCAGATATCTGTAGATACCACTACTTCTTATTGTCAACATGAGTAGTTTAAAACTTCCCCTCCCATTTTTAGTGTTCATCCCTAAGATCTTTTTCAGGTTCTCTAAGGTGAATGCTGCAAATACGTTACTTTCACATGGAAGCTGTTGACTTAAACGGAGCTATTTATTTGCTTAAAAGTAGGCTTGTGCTTAGATGCATTGCTGAGCTGAGGGAGACCATAGTGTTCTGTAAACTAACCCTCACAATGTCCCTGTGAGGCTGGTGACTGCTTTTTTTCCTCATATTACAGGCTTGGGTCCCAAATAAGCTGTGACTCATGCAGCAAGTTAATGGCAGATGCGTGATTAAAATGCTAGTTTCCACTCTTGATCTCTCAGGCAAGTTACTAAATCTTTCATTTCTGAAAATGAGATAGACAGTAAAAATTACTCCATTCATGTTGCCTATTTCAGCACACGTGCCGTACTTGCTAATGTGCTCTCTTGGATCCTCTGTATTTAAGGCATCAGTCAATTCACTTCTATGCAAAGAAACAAATGGTTTCTAAATAACTTCCTCCAGCAGAATGTACTATAGTTTTAAAAATGAATGAAAAGCAGTATAGAGTTCTCCAGTTTGTAAGTGTAAAGAATAACTGTGTCAAAAAGACACAAAGGGGAAAAAACTGAAGTGGCTACAAGTATGGGGCATCATTTTAGATACATGGGCCACAGTTTGATGCTGTGGCTTCTGGCTTATGTTTCTTTGTTTCAATGGGCAAGATCTGAAAATGTTACAAATGTATTACAGCAAACTGAAAATAGCATCTTGAGTTCAGTTATGAACACTTGAATGCTTGCAGGATAAAGTTTGATGCCCAGGAATTGGAGAAGATTAGCACATCCCTGTAATTTCTGCAGTAAGACACATCTCTGCAAAACTATGAAAATCTCTAAAATTTGTACATGAACTTCCTGAGAAGTTAGGTATTTTATCTGCTGCATTAAGTTCTTTCCTGACCATGTGACTGCTGCGGAACTCATTCTCAAAAATTGTGAGTGAAGAACAAAAGCCCAGTTATCACTGGAAGGGGAACCATTTTTCTGGTACAAAACCCTACTTTGCCTCTCATCTTTCAGCCTCATCCATAATGGGCATCTACCAAACGCCTTCAGAAGAGGCAAGAAACTGAATTTGTGGCTCTCCTGTGTGCTGTAAGCCATGAATCCAAGAGTGGTTTTGGCTGACATGCTGTAATTTCTGACAGTCAAATTCATATTCCACAGGCTATGAATTACCTCTCTTCTGCCTTTGGGAAGTAGTCTTCTCACCAAAGTCTCCCTCCTGCCCTACTGTGCTTTCTAATCCGAAATTAGAATAATTTGCTTGATAATATTAGATATATTTGCTTGATAATAAAATTATTTTGCATATTGCCTAAAAGTATGTAATTAAACTTTCCTTACTTATATATAGGTTGGAAATTTGCTTCTGATCCAGAGAAAGACTTCTGTCCTCAAAAGATTTCATTAGATCAGATGGTTAAAATTACTTCTAGTTATGGACCATGTCTTACGCTGTAAATGTTATGCATGCTTGCTCCTCTGTGTCTTGATCTGTTGTATTTTGGAAAGACTTTTTTTTAGGAGTCATGGCCCTTGGCTTGAGTAGTTCCAGTGGTTTCATAACACGCAATTTTGTGCATTTTCTGTTTGCCAGAAAATTCAGTAAAAATTAATAGTTGCTGTACAGGAAATTCAGAAAATCTGGTGCAATATAGCTTATTTTGGACAAATTTTTGTAATTCTTACTGTGTTTGTGTTTCTCACTGACTGTTGCTGTTTGTCCTCTGGTTTTCTTCTGAAACTGCTGGGCAGGGGAGAGGACTCAATGGTGACATGCAGCAAGAAGCAAATGTGATAGAAGATGCTGAGAGATGTTACACTTTTTTAAAGACAGCTGGGATTTTCCAGGCTGTTATAAATGTTGTGATTTCCAGCAGTTACTTAATTCTATTAATGTGTTTTACTGCACACATATTCTTTCCAGCTTTTGTACACACGGGTGGAAAAGTAGCCTCCTACAAACATGCTATCTGTTATCATAATGAATAGGTGTAATTTCAAAACAAGGCAGTGGAAGAAAATGGGGAGCCAGATAGGAAAGCATGTGAGCACCCCACGTGTCTACTGGGAACCATTAATTTTTGTAATGGTGAGCTTGAGATTTGTTGGACTGGGGACTTCTAAGGCACTTGAAACATTGTCCTAAGATTTGTAGCTTGGAGGCTTGTAAAGATGCACATGTCATACTTTAGGAGTTTGCTTTACGCCACTTTCTATTCAGTACTCATAGCTACTTAGTAGCTTTTTAATTCTGACTTCTTGTCCCTTTCCCTTCTCTTGGGTTTCTCACTGCCCTTTGATCTCATACCAGACAAGTGCCTGTGCCAGGAAAGCAGCAGTAACCAATGTGGCTCTTTATTGTGCTGGGAAATATTTTTCTTGATGTGTGTGGTTTTCACCCACCCTTCCTCAGTCTTTTCCTTAATGGTGATAATATACTCTGAGATTAAACCGTGGGTGTCATACTAGGTCAGCACTACAGCTGGTGGTGTTTGATAGCCCAGTGCAACAGAAGTGGGGTTTCTTCTATTTTCTCTTTTGTTTTATTTTTAAGTCCTGTGAACTATGCATGCTTAAAATATGCTTTAAGGGAAGCATTAATTACTTTGCACTGTATGGAAGTAAGTGCACTTTCCTTAAAAAGTTTTGAGAAGGTCCAAGGGTGGGGGAGTTTTCTAGCACATTTGACATGTTTTGTTGCACTAATTATTTGACAGCAGAAAAGTGTAAAATATCTTGGTACATTTCTCACATTTTGGGTGGTGTAAGGTGACGTTTTGAATTACCTTGTGAAAGAATCGGATTTCTTTCCAGGAAACCAACCCTGAACCAAGTTAACAGATAAGCAAGCTGCTGGCTTCTGAGCACACGTTTACATCTCAGGAGGTTCAAATGTTATCCCTTGGCTGTACAGTGCATGTGTTTCCAGTTTCTGCCAGTGTGGAACAATGTGGGTTTGTATGAGTGTATAGTAGTGGCACAAGTTAAAAGGGGTGAAGAAATACGTGAGGAGATTAGAGATGTTGCAGCCTGTTCAGTGGCTTATTGCTGTCTACCTGCTGGGGTTTGCTGTCCACACAGCTCAGATGCTCTGCTGGCAGAGTCAGACTTGCAGGTAGTCGCTTTTTACTTAGATGCTGTGCAAAATAAACTCTCTTTTTTTCTTTTTTTTTTTTTTTTTTCCCTTCTCTAAGGTCGTTTAAGCTGAGTTGGCTGATGTAATAAATGTGAGAAATGCTTGCTTGTGTAGCCTTCCAGTAGATGGGTGGTAGCAAGCATATAGTGGGCTGAAGCATCTGAGTTTCTTTTGCTGAATCCATACGTTGGAAGCTTCTCTGGCACTGGTGAGCTGGAAAAACCTACTTACATGTGACCCTGTCTAAAAACTGTGATGAATAGTGAATTTGAAAATATTGCATAATACACTGTTGAAGGCTGAAGGGTGAGAAGTTTGGGAATACTGAGATAGCAACCTGCCTGAATGCCATGGCAAATAACAGGTTTGTACAGATTGAATTCTGTATAACTTTGTTAGGTAAGGTAATCAATTGTACCTTGTGCAAGAATTTTACTGAAATGGCTCTAAAGCAAGCTGCAAAGTAAAATACTGCATCACTGCATACCACAGCAGAACGGTAAAAATGGTAGTGGCCTTGTCTAGAATGGCACTATCAGGAGGCGATACCCAGATCATGAGCTCTTTAGCGGCCCTCCTACTTCTGTGGGTTTAGGAGATCCTGGTGACAGGAACCAGTACCTTCTGCTTTTTTTTAAATTGCAAATCGTCTCCTGTGGCCTCTGATGACAACTTTTTTGTTTTTCTTCTTTTCTTCTTTTTTTCTTTTTTTCATTTTAAGAAGTGCAGCATAGGCACAGGTCAAAGGCAAATGGCAAATGTTGGATGGAGAAAGAAGAAGTGTTAGATGGAAAATTTCAGGTGCATGGGAACTTGCCAGGAAATGTGGTATTTAAATAGTTCAAACAGATTTTTTGTTTTTCCCCTGCAATTTACTCAAATTGTATTTGTACAACTCAATAAATACACTTCTAGTGCATACTTGCACAATTACATTTATGTGGTGCTATCTGAAGACTTCCACAAAGTGAAAATAAACAAGTCAATAATTTGAATCTGATTATGAACATGTCTTAATTTTAAAGAAAAGCTAGTAGCTGCTCTACAGGACAGAAAAGACCCTTCTCTTAGCTAGAAGATTTCAAATAATGCAGGAAGAGGGAAGGAAGTGTTGAAATGGTTACTGCTGTTATAATGGAAAACTGGAAGTATCTCTTTATGGCTTTGTTTTATTGTTTTTATTTTGTGATTCTACAGTCTCTTTTCCGTGAGATAACCTGTGTTTGCATTTGACTGGGATAGTTGGAAAACTTTTACAGTTCACAAAATGAAGCTTACAAACAAGATGGAATGCTTTGTACAAAATAAAATTTGCTTAAAATGTGACACAAGTGTTTTCAATGTCTGTTGTAATGAATTACTTTTTTCTTTAAAAGACTAACAGTACTTTTAGAGGCCTTATTAGACAAAAATGTAGTTAAATTATTTTTTAAAAGTAAGTTAAGTTTTGCATAATTATTCTGGATTTAGTTGATAGAGCAATTAACTTGTTAACTCTTTGTATCACATTATAGTGAGCACTTTATAATAGTCCTTTTGTCAGTGTGATAAATGATGTATCTGAAAACTTTTTAACCAAGTTTAAGGAGTTTTAAGATGGGTACAAACAATAAAAATGTCTCAATGCTGGATCAGATTTCTTTAAATTTTTAATCAAAAAGATACTGCAGTATTTGTTTCAGCTAGACATAAATACTGCCTTTGTATTAGTTGAAAAGGTCCTTCTCTATTCGGCTTTTAACACCACTTCTAAAACATAAAAATTACTGCATTTTTACTGCTGAAAGATGGCTAGTTGAGTGTAAAAGCACATGTGGTGAAAGCAAGCTGTTCCACGGTGCTTATGATGCATTGGGCAGTTAAGTTTGAGAGCAGAGGATTAGGTCTGGGAAACAGTTTCTCAAAGAACAGAAAGAAGAATGGTGAAAATCAATTTGCTAGAACGAACAGGTGCGAGAAACACTGCTGAAGGACTTGGCATAATTTTCGCACTCCGGGATGGCTACTGCAGTTAATGCTTCAGTGCTTTTATTGTCATTGTGCGTACATCTGGAGATGCATTGTCTCCAATGAAAGGGTAGTCCAGCCTGGTCAGTAATAACAACTCTTTTGCCTTGAAACAGTGAAGTGTCAGATTTTGTAGCATGTGAGACAAAAGGCTCCTTTGCTACTTCTCAGAATAAGATTACAGTTGTCACGTTTCTCCTTCACCAGCGTGCCTTGCACTTCAGAGTATAGCTCAGACTTCCCTTTGTTACTTGAAGAGAAAGAAGATCTTTATGCTGTTCCGTTGTTGGTAGTCTTTATTTTCATAATTCGTCTTGCTATTTAATACACATGACTTATGCCTAAATCCCTCTCAGGATTTAGTTTAAAGAGTTAGGTTTCAGTTAACTGAAACTTGAGCAACCTTCTCAAAAAATTGCATCTGTAAGAAATGTTAATAAAAAATCATGCCAGCTTTGTAAGTACTCCATATAATACAACACAGTTGACCAGAAAGCCTGAGAAAACAGTCAAATGCAGTTTTGTGTCTCTTAAAGCAGACCAGAAAAGCATTCTGGGTTAGAACTGCTGGTGAAGATGGGCCAAGCAGTGATGGGTTTGGTAGGCTTTCCTCATTGGTTGCTTCAGAAAAAGATGAAAGTAATACTAGTGACTGAAATAAAAGTAGCACTCGCTTCTGGGTGATAGGTACAGAGATCTGCAGTGGTCATGTTGCCTCCAGGCTTTGTGTCCAAACCCAGGCATCTCAGCAACAAGAAAAACAATGAGGTTTCCTGAACAAGATGCAGATGACTTTTATATAGGACCATTCTTGATGCATCTTTACTGGCAACCAAATCCTGCTGTGAGGAAGGAGTTTGCAGGCTTTATATGCCTCAACTAATTCACAGCGTTGACTGAGGTGCATCAGTGTGAATATAAAATTGTATTTGGTATTTTACATATTGAAACAGTAAAAAGAATTTAAATTTTACTGTGGAAGGAAGGCTTGTCTCTTTTAGCTCCTTTTCCACAAAGGAAAACAATGAGGTTTGTTCAGCTTCTGCGTGCAGAAGAAATACATTTAGGCATTCTTTGCATAACTGTGGGGAAGAAGGGGTTGCTAGCTTTCTCATCGTTCAGCTTGTTTCTTAATCGTATAATACAAGTTAACTGTGAGAACACTCTGTGAAATATACCTAGTGGAACTATGCAGAAATGGTCTGTGTTATACTGTGTTCCCATATAGGATGCTTGTCTTTAATCTTGTTGAAGATACATATACTACTTTTTCAAGCTGTTATACTGTGTCAAATGACCGGTAGCAACTGACTGATGGACGTTTTGTAGGTAGTCACAGGATCAGTGGCTGTTCTTCTTAATTGCTATTTTGTTGGTTTGTTTCAATTTTTCTTTTTTGTATTGTACTCTCTATTCTGAAAGCCTATCTCTTATTTTTTTCCTCTCACTATGTGTGTGTTCCAGTGACTTTATAACATGCAAGACATTGATGCCAGGGGGGGCTCCCCTGCTTTCCTCCGGCCTCAGAACGGGAGCAGTCACAAGTCTTCGGGGTATGTTCCAGGGAGAATTGCCCCTCTCCGCCCCCCACCACCATTGCAGAGCCATGCTGCAGCCGAATTTACCTCTGCAAGACAAGAAGCCCGGACAAGACTCCCATCCTTACCAGTGGATCAGCATCGCCGCCAGGCAGAAGCAAACAGGCATAAAAATACTCTAATTTGCTTTGCCATTTCTAGCCTTTCACTTTTTGTTGCACTGGGGATGTTTTTGGGAATAGCTTCAAAATACGCTCCAGATGGTAAGTTCTTTTGTAAACAAACTAATCCTAGAAGTTATGGTCCCTGTGAACATAATTTAATAATTCAGCATCAAGATTAGCATTAAAAGTTAAGTGCAAAAATAGGACACTTACTGCAATTTCAACGTGGAGGGAAGCAGTGTTTGGAGATTAAGATCAGCTCCCTGTCACTTTTATATGTTTTTACTGTGAATGGTTTGCTTTACCTACATGAAGCAAAAATCCATAGCAGGAAATAAAGACTACTGGTGAGGGGGAAAGAAGCACGAATGTTGTATAGGTGTAACTATTTTTATCTGATTTGTTCACAGATTGCAGACAAAACGAATTCCTGTTTAAGCAGTAGCTAAGGAAGATAGTAAAAGAGTGTTCTAGTAAAAACATTTAAAATTCTGTGAGAATTTATACCAAGTTGTTGGTATTTTGTTTATACAAGAATTGGGCAAGGGTGGTTTGGTTTTTGTGGTTGGGTTTTGTTTTGTTTGTTTTGTTTATTGGTTTGGTTTTAGTTTGGGTTTGGTTTTGTTGTTGTTTTTTTTTAAGCAGAAGTCAGGTTTCTAAAAGCTAAATAAGGTTTTTGAATTGCAACTGTTGTCTATTGTAGCACAGCAGACTTAGACTCCTCTGTGGCTTTTGGCATTGTAACACAAAAGATTCAGCTTCCAGAGTCAGTGCAACACAGGCTGAACAAATTAGATAATCAATTGAAGATTTCAGTTGACAGTACAAAATGAATGCACACATCTAGCAGCAGTGCTTTTGGTGGTAGCTTGCCGAGATCTGTTCTTGGGTGAAGTTAATGAGTTTTCCTAATAATTATGAAGGAAAAGAAAACAGGAAAACAAACCCTGAGAGAGTGAAAGTTACTGCTGTGTTGTGATCCAGATCATTGGTAACAAGGGTGCAGACCTGCAGTAGGTACTCTGCTTACAGCCAAGTTCAAGAGAAGACTGAAGGGTGACTTAGCCAGTTGACTCTCAGAAGTACTTTGGGAAGGAGAAACCTTTCTGCTTTGATACAAAGACTTATAATTATTTATAAGTTGTAGATTTTGAGGTTGGTTCTAATAGAATTGGGATGCTATTGTATGCTGTGGAATATGTAAAATAATAGTCCCTATGTGCTTTAAAAGCTGATAAGTGAAGGAGATGGCTGGCCATTTTAAAAAACTTAACTGGTTTTGGAAAGGTTTTACTTCATCGGTAGTAGCTTATTCCAGAGGCATGGAGTTGTGTGGATTTTTTGCACTGAATGCACAGTCTGCACACGGTTGATGGATCACTGGCGATACTGAGGATGTTGCAGGAACAGTTGCTATGATTTAGTAGATTGGCCTTTTTTGTGTAGGTTAATGACTTATGTAAGGGCTAAGTAGTATCCCAAGGTTGTGACAGCTTTCCTTCAATGTCCCACTGCTTCCTGATGAAAGTCCAGGCCCGTTTTCTGCTGTTGCATTGTGTTTTTCTGAAGTTTCCCCACATAATCCTTTCAAAAAAACCAAACCAACTTGCACCCATAGAATCCTTTGGAAACCTTGACACAAGAGAAACTCCTACAGGAACCAAGGAAAAACTGGCTGAAATTTTAATCTTGCAGTATTGCAGTTGCAGCAATTCCCCAAAGATTTCCCAGCAGGCTGAAATGTTAACACGCTCAGCTCCAACCTAGCACATGTGATACTGCAGCCAACAACATCCCTTCCAGCTAGGTGTGTTCTTCTTAAAGGCTAATTGGAAATCCATACTGTCAGTACTTTTAATGGCTATTTAAGAAGCACTGGAGGGAATGTGAGACTTAATAGTAATTGTGTGTAAATCCTAAACCTCCGGCATACCTTCCCAAAAGGGAAAATGATACTTGTCTGCATTTCTGTTCCTGCCTGTCAGCTGGTTTCTTTTTTCCTCCTTGCTTTTATCTTCCTGTCATCATCTTTTTTTCCTAAGGAGTCCTGAACACTGTAGATCAGGGAGAGCACTGGAAATACAATTTCCATCCACATTCCAGGGTCTTGTGCTACAGGGTCAGGGTGACAAGCTGAGGAGGCTTTCAGGGAAAAGTTCTACTTGGCCTTTGCAGCTCTCAGTTGGAGCTTGCCCAGGATAAACAGGATCTGCAGAAAATTTAGCTGCCAAACTGTGATAAACTTCTGCTGAGCATAATATAACACTGATAACTTTTTCCCAGAGGCCTTAAAGCTCCAGACTTGGTGGCTAAGCAGGTAGAAAGCAACTATTTAACTGCATCTTGAGAACTCTTTCCTGCCTTTTCTCTTGCTATATTATATATCCTTGCTCCAGCACATGGCAGGTTCTAGAATTTTTTTTTTTTTTTGGCAGGGTGTTTTTTTGTGTTTTGTTGGTTTTGGTTTGTTTTTTTTTTCTGGGGGGGTGGAAATGGGGCGAGGTGGGGCGCCTTCTTTGTCAGTTGCAAAAATACCACTTCCCCCTGCCCCTAACGGTATTAAGAGTAACTAAACCTTAAGAAGAGCTGCCCCATTTTTAAAAAATGCTCTGAAGCAGAGGTTTGACTTGAACAATTTTCAGCATGAGTGGTGAAATTTGGCAAGGCCATGATTACCTAATGTTTTCTGTTCTATACAGTTAAAGTTAAATGAAAACAAGCAGAGGCCATGACTGTGGTCTGTAAAATCTAATCCGTAATTTTGGAGGTAACATATGGTGAAGTACTAAATATTTGATTTTTTCCCCGCACCCCACTGCAATTGCTAAGGGAGAGTTTGAAAATACTTTTGCTGAGCGCTTGTGATCTACTTGCCAAAAAGTTGATCCACTGTGCTTCAGAAGCATGCCTGCATTACAAGAGTGCCTGTTTCTCATGCTGATGTCTTCCCTGCTGGCTCATAATGTACAACAGATTTAATTATTTTATTTTTTTTTAGTTTTTGTGCTGTACTTATTCTCCCTTACTCAAGAGAAAAAAAATTAGTTATTAAATCTTCTCTTCTGTGAATCATGCTAAGCAGAAATCATCATGTTGCGGACTCATGGTTTCCTCACATTGTCCTTTGCTGTTAGCCAGGAAATAAGTGTTTCATCACAGTGCTTGTGTGTGTGGTGTCTGGAGAAAGGGGTTTAGTGACTCTGCATGAGTCAGGCAACAGACTTGCATTTATCCAGTGAGTGCTCAGCAGTTTTGCTGCTCACGAGGCTTCTTGCTTTTTGGCTTTCCACTATGTGTTGAATTTCATTTTCTAAATACTGTCTTCTTAGGATACCCCCAAAAGATTTTACTTTGGTTTTATTTTTACATTACTGCTTGGATGCCTTTTGCCCTTATGCAGTTCTTCTATTTTCCCATTGGTAGTCAAATCTTGGTTTATGTGGGTTTCCTGAGTTGGAAAGGATGTGAAATGTGGAGAGTAACTCCAAAGGAAAAACATTTCTGTCAGCAAAACTAAGGCTGGCTTGCATTAAACTTGTGGATAGGTTTCACTTTCTTTAGATTTTGCAAGAATGGGCTATTGATAATACCTTTTTGCCCCCGAAGTTGCATTGCAGATGTACAGCTGCTTTTCTCCAGAAGATAAGATGTGAAAAGGCTAGGTTGACTCTTGCTCTCAGTTGGGCTTCTAACCTGTTTATTTTGGCATCTTTTTGGTTGTCTTTTCCTTATGAAAAATATTTCCAGTCTGACTTTTCTTTTGGTAAGAAAACCCAAGGAATATACTTCCCCTTTCTGTTTTTGTAGTATGTCTTTGCTGCTGCATTACTCAGCTGCTTAATATGCTAAAGGTGTGCATGTTGTAAATACTACATTGCTGTAACTTCATCTGAAATCGCACAACCGTGTCACTTCTTGCTATTGCTTCTCCTTTTCTGGCCTCATCGTATGGTGTAGTGCCAGACCTTCAGCAGGTTTTCAGCAAGGATTGCATGTGATTTGTAACCTGATATTCAAGCTGACTTCCTAAGGTATACAAACCATGAGTTTAGACCCAAATGTCTCCCAGAAAACTACTTTAACCAGTAAAGTGTTATGCCGTACTAAGGGTATGTTGTCCCTCTTTAGCCTTTACCTGCAAATCTAACTGAAAGAAGTGACTTGGGTGCTTAAAAGCAGGAAAGGATTGCACAGGGAGAAACTTTGAGGTAGGTGAGATGCTTTACAACCATGTTAGTTGGCCTAGGTAGCTGGGCCAGGACGTTCAATGCTCTGTGTGACTGCTATGGATCTGAGTGCTTCTCTCTCATCTACTGCAGATGATGTAGAAAATCTCAAAAAATTAAAAAAAAAAATCAGATGAGGTTCTAAAGTATCTATTGTCAATAGAATATGTTGACAGGTCAGTTTGTGGTCATTGGTAGTTTAACACAGTGTAAGAATGCATTCCCACCCTTGAGAGTTTAACCACCTCTCAGGTGTCTTTTTGGCTGCTCGAATACAAACAGCAGCATCCTTTGTGGGTGACTGAGTCTGCCTTGCTTGTTTTATTCCTAAATGCTGCCTTGATTGATGTGATGACACTTATGTTTTAAAAGCTAAATTTCCCATTGTATTGCAGAGAATTGTCCTGATCAGAATCCTCGTCTTAAAAACTGGAGCCCTGGAAAAGATCCTGAAAACAAAGTTATTATCAAAAAAGGAGATTTGTTTCGTCTGAACTTAGATGCCACAGTGCACTCTATAGTTATACAGGATGGAGGTATGAAATGGCAAGGTGAACATCGTGCTTCAGTTTACTGCATACTTCTTACTCTTTACTTCTGTGATTACATGAAAAATGTGTTGGAATTTTATATTGCAGTTTATTGACCAGTTCCCCTGCTTTTACTTTTTAGCCTGCTACCAGGCTAGGAATATCATTAAAAAGATGAATGGACACTGTAGAGTTTTTTCAGTGAAGCATTTATGTGGTTTTCTGTAGGATATAGTAAAACAAGACTTGTGTAGTAGACTTCCTTGTACACCATCTAATTGTCTTCTGATGGTGACTGTGATTATGTTACTAATTCTACCAAAATAGCAGAAAAAAATTAGGGATAAACCATCCAAATTCTTAGAAAGATAAATCACAATTGGTAGGAGTTATTTTCCCAAATATTCTTAAACATATATAAGAGTGTAACAGCTTAATTCGTAAGCGTGAAAAATAAATCTGTAATTTTTCTCTTTTTCTTATTGCAAAACTTGGTTCTTCAAGTCTGTCTGAATTTTGAGTGACTTAGAGAAATACTGCTTTTTTAAATTTTTTTTTCTTTAGGGTTGCTTGTTTTTGGTGATGATAAAGAAGGTTCTAAAAATATTACCTTAAGAACTCGATTTATCCTGATAAAGGATGGTGGAATGCTTCATGTTGGAGCAGAGAAATGCCGCTATAAATCCAAAGCAACTATTATTTTGTATGGGAAGTCAAACGAAGGTGCTGATGTGCCAGAATTTGGCAAAAAATTTATTGGTGTGGGCCCTGAAGGAACACTGGAGTTGCACGGGCATCAGAAGTTATCATGGACTTTTCTGTCGAAGACTATATATTTCTCAGGGCTGGCCAATGGTCATTATACATTTAAAAAGAATTTTTCCCGAGGACTAAATGTGAGAGTGATCGATCAGGACACAGCAGAGGTTTTGGAAGTGCTGAAGTTTGATACTCATGAATTTTCAGAAGAAAGCTTGAAGCTCCAGAACTTACTGAAAAATGGAAGTACTGGTCGCATTGTTGCTATTGCTGTAGGAGATTCAGCTGCTAAAAATCTACTGGAGGAGACCAGAGTGACTATTCAAAATATTCTAGGAAGTAAGTTTGTCAGAGGATTGAGTTACAGGTAAATAATTTATTTTCCCTTTTGTGCTGAGTAATGGTTAGATACAGATTCTACTGCCTTTGTGGGATTTGTTAAACTTTGACAGTGTCTGTTCTTAAAGTCTTCAGAGTACTCTTGGTGTTGTACATAGTACTGTAGTAATAGTATTCAGTGTTTAGTATTTTGATAGTACAGAGACTGATGGTTACAGGTATCTGTGTGATAGACTTTATTGCTTACTTGTAATTGCTCTCTTTCACTGTAATTTACAGAAATTAAAACTGGAGACAGCAGG
>NW_010192419.1:14089-16883 GCF_000695765.1 Mesitornis unicolor
TTTTTCTAATTCGAACACACAGATAGAAAAGAGTTGCTAGGTGAAGCTTTTAGTGCATGTGACTTTATGTTTGGAGGAACAAGGAATGCCAAGCTAGAAACTGAATACAGGGAAGGGATGCTAATCCTATATGTCAAACAGCATCTTATTCATACCTGTGCATTGTTGAACTGAAATTACATTACCCCTCCACTGATTCTGCAAGGGAACTGATCTGTAAAAGTATTTTGTTACTGAAGTACACTTCTAAGTTGTTTATGTATCTTTTGACCATTCTTTTCACAGGTTGGTCAGGTCTTGGATGGTGGGACAGTAGAAGAGGTACAATGGGAATTATTAAAGCAGGAAACATAAAGTGCTATGCTGTTTATTTAGTTCTTGAAAATGACTTTGCAGTACATGTTCTGAACTTGGCTTTGTGCTGCACAGGGTTAGCAACACCAGTGAAAGGGACACCAAGTGCTGTAACTGTCCATTCAGCTTCCATTAAGATGGTGTTTTAGAACATGTTTCTATTTTCCGGTATTTTTCAGGAAATTGGTTTTTTAGTTTCTCCATTCTATTCTCACCCCTCACTGTCCCCCAGCATCTGGATTCCAGTTAGTTTCATCCCTCTGCTTTGACAGGGGCGGGCTGAGGTGTCAGTCAGGACAGTGTGTTCAGACCTCGGTTCCCGTCACATTTGCATCAGTGGCTGTGTAATCGTGTGGTCACAGGATGGAAAGTGTCTGCAGTGCTGCCTCTGAAGCAGTTTGGTCAGAGGTGCTGAGACCTGGATTTCCTGTAAAGAGCATGTGTTAAAATATCTTGACAGTTTAAATATTGGTATGTAAAATGTTCAGCTTGTTTGCTGCTGCTTCTGAAAAGTTGGCCCCATGCGTGCTATTCCCGTGCACAGGTTAACACCTTTGGTCAGTTAATCCCAGTCAGTAAGGACATCATGAGGGGACAGAAATAAAGGCAACCAGTTTGAAGGTGGTTTTAATGCCTGCATTTGAATCAGTCATTAGCAACAGACTACAGCCCAGCTAGCTGGCACTGGTTTTACTTGGAGTGAATGATTCAACTTTAATGATGCAAAATTGTTCAGCTATTTTAATAGATGATCTTGACTGCTTCCTCTGCACACATAATTATGACATTACAGAGCAGTAAAGGGCAGCAAAATAGTCTTGTTTTTTTGGGTTTGGTTTTTTTTGGTTTTTTTTGTTTGCTTTTGAGCTTGGTGCTAGCTTTCTGTGATGTTTGGTTTGTTTTTAATTTCTAAAATCTTGGATGCATTGAGCAGAGCTGTAGGAAAGGGAGGTACATCCAGGGCAGTTCCCTTGCTCCATGCTGGTGCTCAGCCAAGTAGGTGTCCAGCTGAGGGAAGGTACGTCAAGGGGGAAAAGCAAAAGCCCTTGCTCTCAGCGCTCAGAAACATCAGTGATCCCTTGTGTAAAGGTTGTGTAACAGTATGCGGTTCCTTTTCTGGGTCTGAGCATCTTGACGGCCGCAGACTCTGGCAGGAGTCTTGTCACTGGCTCCCAGACTTCCTGTGCCCTGGTAAAGCTGTTTGGGAGTAGGATCCAGTATTGCTTCTGTTGCGATTTATTTTTGGAAAAAGCATATCTTGTTGGATGTTGTACTAAAAATGTATCTAAAAGTCTTCTACATTAAGAGCTCTTTCATTTGCTAATTTCTGTGTAGGACATCCAGTTATTTTAAACCATGTGTCCTTTTCAGTGAGGTCTGCCCATTTTCCTTCTGCATTTTGAAGCTGCATTCTGATTTTGGAAGAGCAAACAAAAGGATTATTTGTTACTTCTCTGCTCCTTGTCTTCTCCTTTATCTGTTTGTGAAGAATTTGTTAAGGACCATTATATTTAAACATTTACTTTTGTTTTTCAAAGGCAAGCTTGGGCTCTTGTTGGTGTCATAGGTGGTGGAAATTCTTCCTGTAATGAATCTGTGAGAAACTATGAAAATCACAGCACTGGTGGGAAAGCTCTTGCTCAGAAAGAATTTTTCACAGTGGATGGTCAGAAGTTTGTTGTGAGAGCTTACAGCGAATGGAATGATGGTAGGAAAGCATTTTGTGAAATTTTGCAGTTGGGGAAGAAGTAAAAAATACTGTATATGCTTTTTTCCTAGAACTGTTGGTTGCAATTTAAATTTCTGAGTGCTGCTGTAATTTTTTTTTTTTGCTGTAGATGAAATATGAGAACACAGTTCTTCAGTACAACTTATTTTCTCACTGTATTTGTGTACAGCATGTGAACAATATGACATTGAGTCTTCATTTTTAATACATTTAGATAGAGATAAGGAGGCTTATTAAAGGTTGAAACAGACTTTTTTTCTTCTTTTCTTTTAGCAGTTTGTCAGTCATGTATATTTTAAATCTAAGCTTCTGATTATAGTGATTATGATCCTAAAAAGAAAACTTGGTAGAAGCCAAGAGAAATGTTTTATTCTTGTTACAATCTTCTATTGCTGCTTGATGGTGATCTTCAGGTAGCTTTTCCCAAACAAAGTTGAATCTGTGGTATAAAGGGCCTGGAAGACCTGTCAAAAATTTGCTTTTATCCTTTACTTATTTTTGTATTTAAGATAACTTTGATCCGAGTTTTGCTTTTTATGGGCACTCATCTTCTGTTTGTAGAATTGCCAAGCAGTATTGTATTTGACTCATGATATTTTTTAAGATGGTCAGGTATGTATTTGTTAAGTAATTGATATATTTGATACTACTCCTCTACTATTTATGACAGCTCTATGAAAATACATAGAATTATATATATATATGTGTGTG
>NW_010192420.1:0-507 GCF_000695765.1 Mesitornis unicolor
GGTGAGGCCACACCTGCAGTACTGGGTCCAACTCTGGGCTCCCCTGTATAAGAGAGACATAGAGCTACTGGAGACAGTCTAACAACCAACCACTTTCTTCTATGAGGAAAGGCTGAGAGAGATGAGACTATTCAGCCTGGAGAAGAGAAGGCTCATGGCAGAGAAACTTAAATGCGTATGTATACCTAAAGGCAAAGTAAAAATAAGAGTACTTTTTTACTGTGAGAGTGACTGACCACTGGCCAGGGAAGCTGTGGAGTCTCCTTCTTGGAGGTACTCCATCTGGACATAGATGTAGTCAGCTCCAGGTGCCCCTCCTTGAGCAGGGGAATTGGAAAAAATGATCTCCAGAAGTCCCTTCCGACCTCATTCATTCTGTGATCCTATTACTATAGCTCAGCTGACGTGCAGCAACATGTACATGCACCATGACGTGAAGATGTCAGTCCTTCAGTTTCCACCATTCTACTCATTCCTCCTAGATAAGGAAAGGCTGGTCTATACTTC
>NW_010192421.1:0-3807 GCF_000695765.1 Mesitornis unicolor
CGTGGCGCTCTGTAGCGCAGCGGCCGCACTTACTTGCAGTCGCGGTCCTCCAGGTCGAAGTGGGGGTTGAAGTTGATCATGATCCGCTGGGAGGGCTCCGGCGCCTGGATCAGCCACTCGCATTTTTGGCTGGGGTGGTAGGACTGGGGGGAGCCGGGAGAGGTGAGGTACCCAGGGTTTGAAATTCTGATCGTGTCGCCGCACTTATCTGCGGGGGAAGCAAAGGGATTGGCTTTTTTCCTGTTCCCCCCGGCAAGCACCCGGTTTCAGCCCGCGTCAGTGAACCAGCCGCCCGCCGTGGGAATGCTGGAGGGAGCTGTAGCCTGTTTCAAGCAAACTTTTGCTACAACCTTACGCCTTCAACACAGTACCCAGGGTTTGAAATTCTGATCGTGTCGCCGCACTTATCTGCGGGGGAAGCAAAGGGATTGGCTTTTTTCCTGTTCCCCCCGGCAAGCACCCGGTTTCAGCCCGCGTCAGTGAACCAGCCGCCCGCCGTGGGAATGCTGGAGGGAGCTGTAGCCTGTTTCAAGCAAACTTTTGCTACAACCTTACGCCTTCAACACAAGGACATCTCTACTACATTTTATGGAAGGAAAGAAGCCTGTCTCTCCATGCTCATCCTTACGTCCAGCGGCTGGACAGGCAGCAGGTAACGGATGATACCCTATTTCTAAACAGTACTCTTTGAAAAAGCCCCCACCCCAAGCAAACAGTGCTTCTTACAGTGGTACAACCTTGCATCCTCACCACAGCATTAATGTTGACTCAGAGGAGTGTCTGAGACTCCATTATCTCCAAAAAGTATAATCTTCTTAAGAAGAAAGCTGGAAGGAGAGCTAAAAAGGATGCCATTTGACCCCCTGCCCAGTCTGGTCTGTGTCACTGACCACTGGGATTGTCTTGGTGGATCCAAGCTCATTCACAGCAGACCCTCCCTTTGTTTTATCAGTCCATAAATCTAGGCAGGTTGAAGCTATCTGTGTTCTTCAAACCCAGGCTAGCAGAGAACAAAGTAGTTTTAGTGAAGCAGAAATCATCTACTATTTATTCCTTCACGGAAGTTTGTTCATGCTTGGAGACTGCATCAAAGTAATGAAGCAGAACAACATCCTTTCCTCTTCCCTCCATCCCTTCCTCCCCGCAACAGCAACAAAGATTTATTTCTAACAACAAAATAGTTGCAAAAGTTTTCAGAATCACTAAGTATGACTGTGAAACATGGTATGCTGCATCTTGCTCCTTTGGCCATTATCATCAGGATTGCATTTCAAGGTTTACAGGAAAAATAAAAAGGGACAAGAAATCCAACCTACACAATCATTCACTTCACTGTCCAGTGCAGATTTGTGTTATCACTTTTTTACTACTAAGGATTTCTTTCTTTCTACAGACCTTCAAGGAGGAAAAACTTTCTCCACACACTAATTGTTTAATTTTGAGCAATAAAATATGACAGTAAACTACAGACAGGAGGAATGTCCACACTAAAAAGCAAGACTACATCCCAATAATGGTATGTACAGGGAGCAGTGCGGTATTTAATACATTCCCTGTGAAAGCAAAATGGTATTCTTTGCTCTCAGCATGAATTTATAAATGTACAGGATTTTATTGTAGGAAAAACAGGTCAAATGGAAATGAATGAGGAAGTGCACATCAAAAATGCATAAAGCATTTCTCCTTATAGAAATTATTTGCTACAAATTAGGAGAGAAGGGGATGATACATTCTCAGCTGTATGGTCAAAACCCAGATATTGCCAAGCATGTTTCTGGGAAGGGTTATCTTATTATTTATTTCCGCTTTGCCTTTGCAAAACAGGCTGTTTTCCTCTGACCAGAACAAAAGGCATTGCAGCTCAAAGCTCAAAAAGCTGTCACTGGTGATCTTGCTAATCCTCTGTCTGGGGCTCTCAGGGAATCTTGCCTTTTCCTCCCTGTATAAGCACACTCGGAAAGTGATCCTGTCTCATTAAGCCCACTCGAGCCCAGCAAACAACATGGCAGAGTCTGGCATTTGTTAGATGCCTGAAAAAAAAGCAGCGCTGCTTCTAGTCACTTGACAGAGTCACTTCAGAATGCTGAGGTGGACTCAGAACCACCAGTGCTTCTTAATCTGCGACTTCTGGGAAAGTGACAGTGTAATAAGATAATGCGGTCTGCTAGACTCCCTGGCTCTGTGCAATCTCTCTCACACTTGATTAAGAAGAGCAGTTTCTAATGACTTTGGACCATTAGTTCTAAATAAGGTTAATGAATTAATTTAGTGGACACTAGTACTGCGTGTAGGTGAAGGTGCCATTAGGAGGTCTGGTGGGTTACAGAGGAGGTTAATGGCCTTGGTGACTCCAGCAAGGCCACCACATTAACTGCTCATGGTGGAGGCTGCTGCCCAGTAACCAACACTATACCCTTCTTTTAATGGGGCCAAATGATCAACAAGAGCACAGAGTGGCCCCCTGTCACCCCTCAGAGGGTGCAGGACGAGGAGCAGTCCTGGTTTACGGGGTAGCCAGGAAGGTAGCTGCCTGAACTTCTCACCTGGGCTGGGGGGGTGAGCAAAGTGCACCTCTTGTAGCATCCCCAAGCCAGGCTTGGTGCACACCTCTAGCGCCTTTGCTCCTGTGCCACAGTGCTGGAGGAGGCAACCTGTTCTGATTACATTAAGCACCCTCCTCAAAACATATTGGAAAAGAGATTAACTTCCATCATAAAACACGCAATTTTAATACTCTCTCTTCCATGACACTCCACTCACAGTCCCTTATTAAAACAATATACTAGCATAAGTGGAGGGTGCTCTCTCCTTTTAATTACTTTGATTGAAAACCCACTCAGGCAAAAGTAAATATTTGATAATTAGTTAATAACAATTGCTCAGGATTTGTCGGGAAAGGAAAACTCACATGAGCTGTTTTGTGTGCGAGAGCTAAACGTCAAGCAGTTCCACAATTAGATAGTCTTTAAAAATGCATCATGCAGTGAAATATTCACGGTGTCCTGGCATTGTTCGGGGAAGGAGGAGCATGCTGCTTTTAATTAGTTGTGTTTTCAAGGGCTGCCTGATAGTACACCAGCTACATCAGTCATTTGTTACAGGATTTCTTTCTTGGAAGGGACTATTGAGCCTTCACAGAGAAGCTCAGCTTCTCTCTTGGCACTGTGCAAGTTGCATGTAAACTGCAGACTTGGGAAAGGGGTAGCGTGGAGAGTTCTCCGTTTGAAGCCTGCCCGCAGGTACACACACAGCTAGTAAAAGCCACGATATTCTGAAATCTTACGCTTTGGAAAAAGCGAGGGAGGAAGAGAAAGCCTTCCTTTTAAAGTGTTCATTATCTTTCAGATATTGAAGGGGACACTTACTTAATTGCCTATGGGAGAAAACATGATTAAGATAATTGGCTGTCCTGATCTAGTAAGAACGAGCTTTATCCAGCAGCAAGAAAAAGCTGAAAATAAAGTCGGCAGGCCATGCCAGGGCGGGCGAGGACCGCGTCGCCTCCCTCCTCCGGCAGAAAGTTCCCCTTCGCCAGGCTCATGTCTGTGCCGGCCCCGGAGCCCCCCGCTCTGGACCCCCCCGGAGCCCAGTCCCGCAGCTGTCTGCCCAGGCTGGGACCCACTTACCGCTTCGCAGAGCCCTGGCGAGGGTGAAGGTGAGGGCTGCACAGTGCAGGAGAAGTCCCCAATCCATTTTCTCTTCCGGCAGCAGCGAAAAAAAAAAATTAAAAACGCTCTCCACGCACAACTCTTGCTAGGTCTTAAATCCTCCCTCCGGAGTCAGGAGCAGAAAGCACGGTCCGCAGGG
>NW_010192422.1:0-230 GCF_000695765.1 Mesitornis unicolor
CCGTGCTGGAGTCGTGAGGTGGACGGACAGACGGACATGGACACACGGACACATGGACACTTGGACATACGGACATATGGACATAGAGACACAGCTTGCAAGGCCATGCTGGAGTCGTGTGAGATGGACAGACGGACAGACAGACAGACGGACATATGGACACGGGGACATGGACACACAGACACGGCCTGTGTGGCCACGCTGGACTCCTGAGAGAGGGACGGACAGAC
>NW_010192423.1:0-6776 GCF_000695765.1 Mesitornis unicolor
CTCCTGCCCCTTTCCCGGCAGAGCACAAGCTGCTGAGCGCCGGCCCCACGGAGCCCTGGTCCATCCGCGAGAAGCTCTGCCTGGCCTCGTCCGTCATGCGGAGCGGGGACCAGAACTGGTAAGGGAGCGGAGGGCCTCATGTCTGCGGTAGCACCGAGCTGCCCTGGAGTCCTCGGGACAGAGCACGGGGCTCTGTGCTGGACTGGTGCGGGCCTTTCACTGTACTGGTTTGTGGTGCGACAGTGAGTTATTAACGCTTCTGCTTTCTCTTTGAAACAAAGATGAGGGTATTAAAGATGGAGGTGCTAAAGGTATACCTTGACAATCTTCCTGCTTCTTCTGTAAGTGCTATGTAAAAACAGAAGCATTAATCAGAACAAAGAGTGGCATGTTCGTAAATTGGAAGAGGTGAGTTGTAGTAAAGAAGGATGTTTGATAACAGGTTCCTGTGCATTGCTTCTGAACCTGTAGCTCTGTTTTGCTGCCTCTTTTTTCCCCCATGAAAGTAAGGTTCTTGTGGAAATGTAATGGTGTCATCAGAAGCTAGAAACTTGCTTTTCAAAGGAAGGGAGAGAGGGAACCTGTTGTTTATTTAGGAGCAGGCAAATTTTTTTGAGTCCAGGGACTGTACTTGAATAATTCCCAAACATAACAATTCTATCCTGACAAGTTCATTGTGTTTATGGGGCTATTCAGTGATGAATGTCAAGGCAGGCCAGTGTGTTGGTTGGGGGACAAAGTAAGTTGATGGTAACTTGCCATTTCTCTCCTGTAGGGTCTCAGTCAGCAGAGCCATTAAACCTTTCGCAGAGCCAGGACGCCCGCCTGACTGGTTTTCCCAAAAGGTAAGATGCTGACATTTGAATCTTGGAAAAAATGAGTGTAAGACAACAACATGTAAGACAGCTGCGTAAGATAATGCACTTCTTCTTTTTAAAAAAGATACCAAAATTAATTTTTAAAAAATCAATTTTATTTCAGTCAGATTAAATACTTTTTCCTGTGTCTGAAATTAAATTTCAGTTTACAGTACAGTTGGATAAAGTTAAAGAAATTACAAAGATGATGGAAGACTTGAAACAGCTTCCTTTTAAAGGATGGCTAAGTAAGGTGGAACCCTTACCATAAAAAAGAGATTAATTGTTCAGTGCTTTGTCCAGCACAGGGTTCAGAGGCTATAAGTAAGACTCACAGGAGGCAGGTTCAAAGCAAACCAAAATAACTTTGTTCTTTTCCAGGCATGTAATTAAGCTGTGGGATTCTTTGCCCCAGGAATTTGTAGATGCCCATGTTTTTTGATGTGTCCTGCTGTTCGGGCAAGCACCTGGGATTTTCATTGTATAGGGGACAAAAAAAGATTAAGAGAATCAAGGAAGGAGATGTTGGGATTTTTCTGTTGCTTGCTGTTTCTGTTAGGTTATGAAACTGGCCTTGATACAATGTTATTTTGTCTTCTCCACTGAAATATTTTTGATTAAAGACAGAATTGTTACAGTACAGTTCTCCTAATTGCGCTTGGTCGCTTTGATTTCTAAATTGTTTGTTGGGAGCCTCTGTTCTTTAACTTTGTTTTGAAGATCAGCCTGGGCAGTGCCAGAGTAAAGGAGTGAATACACTTCCTCTCTTTGGGCTGCACTAAATTATAGCTGTGGAGGAACTCTGGAGGAGGCTGTCGGATATGTTCATAAGGTGTTAGACCTCTGAAGTAGGAGGGCTCTGTAGGCATTGTTGGTAGGTGTTTGCTGATGCTGACTCTTCAGCATCTTCTGACTTTATTTTGTTTCTTCTTAGCACTGTGCATCTCAGTACTCAGAGCTCTTGGAGACTACAGAGACCCCTAAGTGAGTACAAAGCCTGAAGCAAGCGCAGTCTGCAACAGTTTTGGGTGCACTTGTCGGTTGTTACAGCAAAGGACTTGATAGTGCTGCTCCCAAAAAAGTCTACAGGAATGAGGAAATTCAGTTGTGATGGCTGGTGTGAGTGGACAGTGGGATCAGGGTGTGGCAGATGGGGGAAAATGGCAAACCCAAGGTATTTCTTAAAACATTTTTCCATATCTCCTTATCTTGACTCCTTTCCCCATAATACAAAGTATTTGAATATTGCGTGGTTCTAAAACTGGTCACCGTACTTGTTCGTGTCTTCCATACACCCCCACTGTCGTTACAGTACACGGCAGGGCAACTGGGGCCCTTTGCCACAGCTCCATTTCTAAGAGTGGCAGTGTGCATTTGGGGACTTAATGCAGCAAAAAGCAGCATTTATTCGGCTGGAATACAACACTACGTACTAGAAACTTTACACATAAAACTGTCATTCAGAATAGGGATAGAAAATACAGCAGTTGTGAGAAGGGGAGTTGTTTTGTATTTGTCTGTATTTTACAGTCGTTTCTTACAGTTTCTTTATCAATGTTATCACTGCAGCTTTGTGGTTTCAAATATTTCTCACTCCTAAATCCAGGCATTTTGTTTTGAGACTTCACATCAGATTCAATTAAAGGCAGGTTGTTTAAAAGTAGTATTTGTTTGTGATAGTGATGAATGATCTTCAGCACTGGAGTTGCAAAGACTGGATTGAGGGGAGAAGAAAATACATTTCTTTGTCGGTGTTAAGAATCTTCTCTGAAGCTGAATGATTTTTTTTCACATTGAGAATTTGCAGTGGACTTGTATTTTTGATCTGTCCCTTAAGTCTTTAACACTGGCTGCACTTAAGAATTAGATACACTTTTCAGAAGAGATTGTTTGAACATTGTGATGTCTGGTATAATGTAAGAGAAACAGGAAGAGAAGGTTGATTTTTTTTCTTTAAATTTTATTTTTTGGTGCATTTTTGTGTCTCAAATGACAGACAGCAGCCATTTATGACAGGAGAACTGGGGCTTTCTTTGTTTCATGTCTGAGCTGTTCGGTTTTTCTCTGTAGGAGAAAACGTGGTGAGAAGGGAGAAGTTGTGGAAACTGTGGAGGATGTTATTGTGCGGAAGCTGACTGCAGAACGAGTTGAGGAGTTGAAGAAAATTATTAAAGAAACACAGGAGAAATACAGGTATGCAGCAGAGGCATTCAACTGTGGCACACCTGAGAGTCCTGTCTTGAAAAAGTGGCCTAAGTGGGATGGTGCTTGGAGTGAAATTGCTGCTTAGGGCGTATTGTTCAGAGATAAGTAAAGAAGATTTTCTGATTGCAGGCAACTAAAGAAAGATGCAGAGCTGATCCAGGCTGGACACATGGATAACAGACTGGAGGAGCTGTGCAACGAGATTATGATGTGGGTTACTTAATTTTTTGCCTGCTATGCTTTCGTCTGAGATTGTAGGTGCCTGTCACTGTGTGTTTGTCAGACACCTCTTGCTCCACATACATTGGGTTGAGAGAAACAGAGCAGCTGTGCACATGCTTTGGCCTCTGAGGGTGGATTTAGTTTAGACTGGGGGGCACCAGTTTGTGTGGAACGTCTTGTGGAGTTTCTCAGTGAGGAGCTTGGTGATGGCTTGCAACATCGTGCTTGCCTCCTCCATTTCGATAATCAGCTGGAAGTGCAATTTCCCACCAAATGTGTCTTTCTCTGACTGGCCTCTGACTCTGCTTCCCTCCTCAGAGGATTTGAGCCTTAGTCTTGCAGAGGCAGGTCGTTGTTGTCTGGTGATAATGGGGTGGGGGTCAGTAGGCTGCAGAAGGAACTAAGGAGAAGTGAGACACTGTGTGACAGCAACTTTTGGTTCTGTGTACAGAAAGAAGAAAATGGAGGAGGAGGAGGCAGAAGTCAAGAGGAAGGCTACAGATGCTGCTTATCAGGGTAAGCTGGAAATGAACTTCCTTACTCCTCCTCAGAGGGAGATGTGTATGTCCATGTTTAAGTCTTAAGACCTGTTCAGAAGGAATTCCTTGACCCTGGTTGTTGGAAAGAAAAATTATATTCTCTTTCCAGCACTGTATTTGTAACAGGGCAAAATGCAGAGACTTTTGAGAAGGGAACAAATTCTGTAGAAAAGATACATCTAAGAGAAAGCAGGAGCAAGGAGCTCTCTGCTAGAATGTCAGGCTTTTCACCCCTTTTCCCAATAATTTTACCATTGTCAAAGATAAAAGGAAGATAAATTTGTTCTGAAGGTTTAATTCATTTATAATTCTTGGGGCAGTTCAGTGAACTAACCTACCAGTGGTGGATGTGGTGAATACCCAGCTGCTACAGAAATCTGAAATTAAAGTCTATCACCCAGTGCTAATAGTATCTGTGAACTGAGCCTAGTGTGGTGCAAGAAATTCCTACAATATAAATTGTTTTCTTAGGGTTCCTTAGTATAAAGTCAGAGGTAACTCTTATCTCAAGGAATCTCCCTTTCTTTTCTGTTCTCTTCTAGCTCGTCAGGCCATTAAGAATCCACCACGACGATTAACGGGCGTGATGGTTCGCTCCCCTGCAGGCTCAACCTCCCCAGGGGGAGACTATGCTATGGGAGATCTGTCTCAGCCTGCTGTGGACGAGGCCAGTCCAGGGGTAAGGATGCTTCCCATGGTAAAAGTGAAAGACCAGCTTAGGACAAGGGGCTCTACATCCATCATGGAACAGGAGCCTGGGGAGAAGCCCTTGCCTTGTTTTGCAGACTTTTCGCTGTGGTAGCACTGTAGTGTGGTTGATGTACAGTGCTGCTCAAGATACGTGTCCTCCTCCATGTCTGTGATGATCAGGTGCCTGGACCAAAGGCTATGTAGGGGCATCAGTGGGTTGGCCAGGCAGTCTTCTGTGTGTGCCTGGGAAATGGCACTACAGGGCAGGGCAAGGGTGAAAGCACATGTCTGGAGTAGGTGTAGCGAGTGAATGGAGTAGGTGTCTGTGGTGTGCTGGATCAGTGCTCTTGGGGGAAGGAGCAAGTGGGGCTGGTCCGTGTGGTGGAGTGTGGCTTTGAACAGTGTGGTTTTTCTCTTTCTCAGGTCACTCCAGGGACATTGCCCAGCACCCCAGTTGCCTCCTTCATTGGAATCCCTGACACCCCTCCAGGCTCTGCTCCCCTGGATGCCCCCATGACCCCAGTCACTGATGATTCACCCCAGAAAAAGATGCTAGGACAAAAAGCAACTCCGCCTCCTTCCCCTCTGCTCTCAGAGCTGCTGAAGAAGGGCAGTCTCCTGCCCACAAGCCCCAGGCTGGTATGGAGCTCTCTGCTCATATATGCAAGCACACAAAACAATTTGCTCCAGACTCTCCCACTGAAAAGGGGGAGCTGCAAAGGCTTCTTAAAACATACCGTTTTTGTGAGCGTCCCAACAGGAGTGATATCTGAGAGATACAATTACCCCTGTGAGCCACAGAGGTGGGACCCTGTCCTGGCAGTACTGTGGGTGCAGGACTGCAGGGATCATTCAGCATATAGGACTGGCTTTCTCCCCTTAGTTGTAAGGAGTTGGAGTTGCAGGCTTTGCTAGAGGAAATTGTTCTCCCCGGGGAGGGCGTGTGTTACTCAGCATCATCCACATCAGTCTCCATGGAGGTGTTCTTGGTGATTTCTACTTTAGGCTCACAATTGTTTCTTTACATCTTTGCAGGAAGTTGAGTTTCAATACTTGTAATGGGTCTTAGCATAGGAGTAGGGAGTCCTTTAGTGTTGTTTATGACCAATATTGCTTCAGTCTTCTTGTAGTTGTAGACAGTTACTAAAATCACTGTGATGACAAGCCACTTTGACCTTTCTGGTGTTGGTGACTCTGGAAGCATTAGGTGGGCAACCATTGCTGTCACTGTTCAGAGCCCAGTCTGAAAAGAGCAGCCATCAGCCTGCCTGTGGCACAGACTCCCTGTGTTAGTGCGTGTGTCATGGAATAGGTACATTGCTGTTGACTTTCTTTTTTAATAGATTTGGGGTCTTTTCTGGTTTTTAGCTTGGGTAAACGCTCCATGGGTTCTATGTTTGCAGAGTGCAGTGTAACATAGGGTGGAGCAAGGAAAGATAACGGCTGTAGAAGACTGGGTTTTCTTTGTATCAGGACTGTTCTACATCTGCTTCAAGGTCTGTCATAGGTTTACTGTGTGACCTTGATAGAGTTACTTTCCATCTTGGTACTTCAGTTTCCCTCAACTCAGAATAAGGGATAATTCCATGCCATCTCAGGGGGTAGAGAGACTGGTACCTGTAATGGATTGTGAGGTCCTTTAACAGAGGAACTAAGGTAGAGAAATCATGTATGTGGCGTAACTTCCAAAGGAAGGTGGCACTGCAGCTGTATTCTTGCTGAAGAACAACAACTAGTTTCAGACTGTCATGTTGTGCACTTGCATAAGAGGCCTCAGGCAGGGACTGAAGAGGTCCAATAGCACAGAAGAAATGCTGAGACAGCAAATGATGGACACATTCATGGAGGTGCATATCTGGCAGAGAATAACTGATGTGATGGTATCTCCAAGAACTTCAGTTGTGTCCTCCTTTGGCAGGTTGGTGAAAATGAAGTGACAGTGGCTTCTGGTCACATAAACAGCTCGGGAGTGCTGCTGGAGGTAGGAAGCGTCCTTCCAGTGCTGCACAGTGGGGAAATGCAGTCGGCACCTGGTGCTGTCCCTGCATCTCCTGCTGCTTCAGGTAACTTGGGACTCACTCCGTACAGTTCTCCCTTCAGATGTACCTTCACTCTGTTCTGTGAATTCTCTTTGGAGAGAGATGAAGGACATCTAGCCTGGCTGGTTTGGGGGTTTCCTTATGAGTTGTATTCCTATTTCTGTAGCCATGTCCCTCTCAGCCCTACTTTTTTTACAGCTCTAATTCTTACAGAAGAAAGAGTG
>NW_010192423.1:6807-24979 GCF_000695765.1 Mesitornis unicolor
ATTGACACACTTAGACGTGATTCAGTCCTGGTCCATGCAGTCTAGTTTTCTGGTTTTGACACTGGCTAATACTATGCATTTCAGTGTAGAAAGAAAAGGTTAGTTGACAGGGAGTTGGGGAAAAAACTGGTCTGGTATCTCATTCCCTGTGTGTCAGACTGCAGCTCCCTGTGAAGCTGGAGAACTCGTATGTCTTACCTCTGCTGTAGCTTAGAGGTTTGTTGAGAATTAGACCACAGTGGACTGTGAGCTCCAGAGCAAGCTCAGTAAAGGGGCTTGAGAGGGACAGTGCATTGGGCCTTGTCAGAACAACCTGCCTAAGGTGAAGTTTCTTCTCAGCTCATGCTAACCAGTGGTTTAGTCACATTGTCTGCAGCAGGGAATTTATGCTATTAATTCATATATCATTCCATAATAATGATAATCTCACTGTCCTTATCCACATCTGTTCTTTAAAACTTGTTAATTTGGTCCAAACAGTTTGATAAATTCATACTGGAAGTAACAGCTAAGATGAGTGGCAATCTTTGATACAAGAGGAATTGTCCAGGAAAGACCTGCAAAGAGATCCCCTCTGCTCCCTTCCAGCTCCTCTGATGACTGTTTGTCTTGTCTTACCTTATGTGGCTCTCTCAGCACTGTTTTTTTCAGATTTCTCGTAATTGTATTGGGAAGAGCCTGTGGAAGGGCATCTCTCTGCATGTGTGGCTTAGCCTGTCCAGCCCCTACAGTGAACAAATGTCCCATAACCTGCATGATTCTGTCTCGGACTGCACACACAAAGGAGTCGTGCATTTTTGGTGCAGGTTCTCTGTATAGCTTTTCGGAGTGTTTATGGGTACCTCTCAGTGTCTTTTCCCAGAAGAAGCCACCAGAGAGTGAAGAGCCCAGTGGTGGTTTTGTGGACTTCAGTGGTGGCTGCTTCTTGCTCATGTGCTTTTCCCTTCTGCTCTCTGTTAGGTGCTCCTACGCTTTCCCGGCTTTTAGAAGCTGGTCCTGCACAGTTCACCTCACCTCTTGCTTCCTTCTCCGCTGTTGCCAGCGAACCTCCAGCTAAGCTCCTGCCACCCCCAGTAGAGCCTGTGTCCCAGGCTACCATTGTCATGATGCCCACGCTCTCAGCACCATCCGTTGTGCCACCAGCTGCGACTCCAGAAAGCGTAGCCACAGGTGCGTTCCTGAACTACGCACTCTTAGGTCATACACTGCTGGAAAACAGAAATTCCATGGGATAAGTGTCCAGCAGTCTCTCACCTGGCCTTTTATCACTTCAGACTCAACATCCTTACTGAAAGGACAGTTATGGCTGGGTCCTGGAGTAAATATATGGTTTTAAACAAGATTTGCTGGGTGGGGGTGGGGCTGCTAATGATGCATTGCTGGATTGGGGTTCAAGGGCTGAAATCTCACTTTACTGTAGGAAAGCAGACATGTCACCCATATTTATCTTTTATTTTTCTAAGTCATGCTGTTTTGGGTGGACCTGGGATACTTAAGGCTGGTGCTTGGTCTTATCCACTGCAGTATTTGTTTATGTGGGCTTGATTTCTCCTGTTTGGTCTCTGATTGTCACTCTCATCCTTGCGCAGTGAGCCAGCCAGAAGCCTGTGTTTCCATGGAGGCAGTGTCTGATTCCCATACCGTAACAGTGTCCATGGACAGCAGTGAAATATCCATGATCATTGATTCCATCAAGAAGGAGTGCTTGGGTTCTGGGGCTGGCGGCACTGCAGGGTCTTCCAAAGATCACTGCATGGATGGGAAAGAAGACCTGGATTTGGCTGAGAAGATGGATATTGCAGTGTCCTATACAGGGGAAGAGCTGGACTTCGATACTGTTGGGAATATTATAGCCATCATTGAGGACAAGGTAAACAGGCAAAGCAGAGTGCCAGTGCCTCTTACTCCACATACAGTTAGGTTAATATCAAGGGATTGCTGTTCACCAATTTAGTTGGTTTAAACAAGCAAGAAATAAGTATTCCAAAATGCACATTCCCACCATCGCTGTCCAGAACAGTAGGAAATGACCCTATGACACCGCTTCTGCTAGTCTGCCACGTTTAGCCTGGTGCTTCTCTTCAGTTGCAGAAAGAAATCTCTCACTTCCTCATGTTAGGTTGGGTTTGGGTCACAGATGAGCACTGCTTGCAGCATACTGTCCAGGAGTGCTGTATTTCTGAAACTGAATTTCCACGGGAGACTCCACAGGGAGTGATACGAGTCTGGCTGCAAAAGGGAACTTTGTAGACCCAGTACTCTGGGTTTTCCACAATTGTCTCGTTACCAAGTAACATGAACTTTTTTTCAGTCCCTCTTTCTGACCTTGGCGTACACTGCTGTGTGTTTGTTTTGGCAATAAAGGTAGACGACCACCCTGAAGTCCTGGATGCAGCAGTTGTTGAAGCTGCTCTGTCTTCTTTCTGTGAAGATACTGATGACCCTCAGACCCTGCCTGGCCCATGGGAACACTCAATTCATCAGGAGCACGAGAAACAGGCCCAGATACCCCAAGTGTCTGTGACTGTGAAGCAGGAGAGACTGGAGTGCGAGGAGCCAGAGGCAAAGGGAATTCGAGACCTAATGGGTATTGGCGAGCTGGGTTCAGAAATAAAGACAGAACCTGTAGAGCAGGAGCAGAACCAGCTGGGACCTGAAGAAACCATACCAGCAACTGCAAGAGTGACAGAAACACCAGAGCTTAGAAGTCAAGAGATAGAAGACGATCAAAGAGCGGCTGTAGCAGCAGGAGAGACTTCTGAAATTGAGATAGAATCAGCCAAGGGAGAAGATGCAGTGCACAATACGGTGAAGACAGAGGTATGTGAGCAGAGAGGCTGTCTGGAACTTGTGTGGGTAAAGAAAGGAGCAGTTGTGGCAGGTAGGAGAGAAGTTTAGAGGAAGGATGACTGCTGGGTTGAAGGTGACCCTTCAATGAGTGTGACTGACTGTTTTCTTGGGAGTCGTGCTGCTGATCTGTTCGATCTGCAGAGAAGCTCTCTGCTTTAGGCAGTACCTTTATGTATGCCCCCCGCCCATGTGCAGAATTGCTGTTGGGAAGGTGCTCAGTGAACTTCATTGCCTTGAGTTAGGCTAGGGTGAGTGAGATGTGCCCACACCTTCACTGAAGTAAGCTGACACAAACATCTAGATTTGTGCATTTCTCTTCCCTCCAGACCCCACCTGATGATGATTCATCCCCTCCACAAGTCCCAAATGTGAGTGAAGACTCCTCACAGGCTGATGTTCAGCACAAATTTGAGCTGTCAGGTAACTTAATTCAGCTAGGAAATCTTTTGCATACAACATTATTAGCTGGATAGTTGTCAGTGATCTGGTTCAGGTTTTTTTGGGGAGGAGGGAGAAAAGGTATGTGTAGGAACAGTGGTTATTACTGCAGGACAGTAGGCATTGATGCAGGAGGCTTTGTAGGAAAGACTGCTTTGGAAAGTCAACCTTTCTGCTTTGCTTTCTTTCACAGAGTCAATAAAGGAGGAGGCCCAAGCCCTGTTTAGGAGTCAGATGAAGGTAATTCTGGATTGGGTGTAGTCATCTTGGATTTATCAGTAACATCTCACTGCTGCTGCTTCCTGGCTCCCATTTGCTGAAAAGCAAAGCTTGCTTTCAGCTTTCTGCACTGAGAAGGGCAGTCTGCAGTTGGAGCTAAAGGGGAGATTGCTTCAGGTGCTATAAAGTTGTTTCTGTGTTTGTGGGGGGAGGTAGGGCAGGACAGAGTGACTAGGATGTTGCAAAAGTGCCTATACAGTTGTCAGCAGCTGTAGCAGAACAAATCACTTTGCTTGCTGAACCATGGTTGCTTTGGAGGCTCTGAGTTGCTGCTGCAGCCAGCTGTGCAAACTCATGAATTCTCTGTGTTTCAGGATGGGCAGGGTGAAGAGGATGATGAGGATGGTGCCAGTGAGGCTGCCAGTTTGGAGGAACCCAAAGAAGAGGATCAGGGTGAGGGATATCTATCAGAGATGGATAATGAACCCCCTGTGAGCGAGAGCGATGATGGCTTCAGTGTCCATAACGCACCTTTACAGTCTCACACGCTAGCCGACTCCATCCCCAGCAGCCCAGCCTCCTCACAGTTGTGAGTATCAGTGAAGCTCTCAGGCACTCAGGTGCACATCCCAGGCTATTTTGTGGAGGGAGCGTAGGATTCTCATTTCTGTTTTGCAACTGAGTGGATCCGAAGGGGGAATTTTTTGGTGGTTTGTCTGGTTCTCCTTGCTTACAAATGCAAGTGTGCAGACAGCGCCGTAGTACCAGATCCCATTTTTTTTCTTTCTGTCTTTGTCGTGCATTAGAGTAGGTACGTCAAAGGCGAAATAAACCATGAAGTTTCTGCTCCGAGGCAGTATGCAGACTCCTGAAGGAAGTCCTGTTCTTTTCTTCCCAGCTCAGTGTGCAGTGAGGACCAGGAAGCAATACAGGCCCAGAAGATCTGGAAGAAAGCCATCATGCTAGTTTGGAGAGCAGCAGCTAATCACAGGTGAGCTTGATGTCTTGAGACTAGCAGAAAGAAGTGACTAATCCCAGACAAGTCTCCACTCTCCCATCTCGGAGGCTTATCTGCCTTGGTATCGGGAGATGATGAATCATACTGTTACTGGTAGCAGACAAATAAACACGAGAGCGTGAAACAAATATTTTCCAGCAAGGATGGGACACTAATTGGACTCCTTCTCTTTGCAGGTACGCCAATGTCTTCCTCCAGCCTGTAACTGATGATATAGCACCAGGCTACCACAGTATTGTGCAGAGGTGAGTCTCATCAGTCTTCTGTCATTGGAACTCTGTGTGTCTGCATATTTGTGTAGGGATTTCTGGCAGGAACTATAGTTTTCAGACTGCAAGACTTGAAAAAAATGATGTTTTTCTGGCATGATTCAGTCAGAAACAGGTTTCCCCAAGAAAAAGATCATCTTCAGTAACAGATAGATGTCTTTACACAGCCCTGTCTTTGAATGAAGTACAATGACAGAACATTTTTTATCAGTACAGTGGTATGTGACTGATTTGCTTCTCCCAGTTTCTATCCAAGGATAGGATTTAATCTTTGAAATTCCAAAGACGTATCTTCTTTAATCAGCATTTTTTACTGTCCCAGATAGTGGACTCTTCTGGAAGTTACCAGAATCCCCTGCTAGGCCCCAAAATCTCCTAAATGGTTCAGTGGACGCAACTCTAGCTCCTTAGCGTCTCCTTCAGTGATGCCTGGAAAAGGCAAATACTTGTCCTGAAACATCTGTTGCACCCTTGTAACCATTCATGGTAACTGCTGGGCAGCTTGCGTCTTCTGACCTGAGGCCTTGGTGCTCAAGAACGCAGCCTGTGTGGAGGAGAATCTATTTGGCTAAATTAAAGAGATGGTGTAAGTCGATATGTTACAGACCCAGGGCTGTTCACAAAAGAGAGAGGAAAGATTTAAATAATTCTGTTGGTTTTTTGACTGCATTTATTTCATAGGCCAATGGATTTATCTACCATCAAAAAGAACATTGAGAATGGGCTGATACGAACCACAGCAGAGTTCCAGCGTGATATTATGCTGATGTTTCAGAATGCAGTGATGTACAACAGCTCTGACCACGATGTGTACCACATGGCTGTGGAGATGCAGCGAGATGTCCTGGAGCAGATCCAGGTAAAGTGCTGAGCTGAGGCCAGTGCAGGACAGAGCATCTGCCTTGGTCCATAGGTATGGGAAAGGCTTCTGCATGTAAGACCACAGTTTCACTCAGAGTGTCTTTGAATGAAGCAGTCCCATCTTTCCCTGCATCTCCCTTGTGCTAGCTCTGGTGTTTGCGGCAAACTAGATTGTGGGTAAGTTAAAACCAACGCAGCAAAATGTTTTTTATGTTCAGCCGAGACCAGTTTCAGATCTAATTTCCTTCAGGGAAATGCTTAGGCCAGCAAGAGTCAGGGTGTGGTTCAGGAACAGAAACAAACAACAAGAATGGTGAATGACAGAGGACGCGATTGCTGCTTTTGGTGGCTGTGCTGGTCTATGCTGGTATAAAGTGTAGATGAAACTGTGTCCGGTGAATGTATACCATTTAAAATTTCTTGTGAAGTAGAATGTCCCAACTGGCAGGGCTAACAGAGTTGGAACTGGGGTTTTGTACTTCCTCAGGACTTGTGGCTTTTGAGGTAAATAGGAGAACTTATACTGAGCAGCAGACAAGGAACTGAAACTGCCTCTGACCCAATCATTCCCAGCCTGTGGTTTGTGATAGTCAACTGTCATGCACTAACTGAGCTTGTTTTGCCTGAGAACCTTAACAGAGCGTGGTTTTCTTGCAGCAATTTCTGGCCACGCAACTGATCATGCAAACATCAGAGTCAGGGATCAGTGCAAAGAGCCTGCGTGGGCGAGACTCCACTCGCAAGCAAGATGCATCAGAGAAGGTGAGAATGCTGTGCCCTGTGGAAGGGCATTTGGTATCTTTTGAAGAACCCCAAGATACTGCATGAAGTTCCCATATCAAAGATAGGCAGAAATTTTTTTTAAGATTGCAATGGCTGCAGCATCTTCATGTGAACAAATTTTTGACGTGTCCAGTGATTAGATTTTTAGCCCTGGAGCTGTACATCATCCCAGAGGCAGGTCTCATCAGGTTTTTTTCTGTGATCCAAATAATTCTGTTTTCTGTTTTTAAACTGTTGGGAAATGAACAGAGTATTGGAAAAGGTGTGATATGGCAGGGAGGGGAAGGGGGGTCCTTCACTTCCTAGTCAGATTTTTAGAACCAGGAAATCGCTCCAGTCTGATTTGCTGTGTAAAACACACCAGAGAACCTCTGACTTCCATGCTGGTCTGAACTAATAGCAATATAGGTTTTGGGGGTTTTTTTCTTCTGTAAAGACACATCCAAACTTGATTAAGTGATCTCAGCTGGTGCTTATAGCATTGCGACAGCAAAGACTGCCTGCTTAGTTCTAGTGGCAACTGCACAGTGCAGAAATTGTTTGGTAGATCAGGCCTTGCTGTGGCTGAGGGGAGAATATCCCTTTCCTAGCACTCTGACTCTTGCAGTATCCCTCTTTTGTCTGTTTTTATGTTCTTGCTATATGATACTGATGCCATGTGGGAAGGGGAGTGGGGCACATGTTTCTCTATGCTCATGTGTGGGCTCAGTGCTTCTGTGTGGTGTGTGCATTTCCTTATCTGATAAGTCCTTCTGTTTGGCCTTTTAACAGGACAGTGTCCCAATGGGCTCTCCTGCCTTCCTTCTCTCTCTCTTTGTAAGTATTGAAAGGCTCCAGCAGGTACTGAGGTACTGCTGGCAGTGTGCTCTGCTCCTTTTCTGGGTGATCGCTATCACAGCATCCTTAGCATTGCAGCAGTGTGTTTAACTTAAGCCTGTACAACCATGATCATTAGAGAAGAAACATCTCAGTCCCTTACTGTCAGCGTGGGTGCCTGGGAGGGGCTTTAGTCTTTTCTTCTGGTTCCAAGCACTCTCGTTTTGTCATCTGCCTTTGCTTTTTTCCACAACTTCTCTCCTGCTCTCTTCCCATTTAAGTGGGCAGACAGACCAAGTGGTGCAGTACTGTAGTTCTTACTACTAGTTCTCTCGTGTTTATACAGCCTCCCCTTCCACACATTCAAGACAGTACCAAAGGTCTTGGGAGAGTGAGGAGTCAGCTGTGTACTCCTTTATCATTCATGGTCCAGAAAGGAAATAAGATACTCTGCAGAAATACCTTGCTCTGTGCCTGTGGTGATCTGGAAGTGGTTGGAAAAACAGTCCCTCCGGGAAACCCCAATTCTCTGAGTTGCGGGGAAGAGAGAAGATGGAGAGTTGTTTTTTTTCTCTCATATATCTAAAGACAGAGGAGTACTTCAGGAGAGTCAGCATGTCAGCCAGAGGGAGAGGGCAGCGGATCAAAGGAAGCTCTCAGCTCGCCTTCTGGTCATGGAAAGGAGCTGTGCGGAGAAACTAGGGAGCTAGTGCCAGGGTCAATCAACTGGAGGAGCACTTCCCGTAGGGATCAGCAGCTGATAAGGTAGGTTAGTCAGCAGTTTCCTCTTCCCATCTTAAGAGCCAAGCTAGAATCTGCCACTTAGATGAAAGCCTGTACTGCACAGGCTCCAAAAGCATCTGTCTGGGGAAAAGCCTTGTTGCTGCTCTCTCTGCCCTGGCTGCCAGCAGCATGCAGAGATGCTGCCAATCCCAGCACCTGTGAATTTTAGGTAGGTCTTCAGGCAGGCCTCCCCAGGCCTTCTTAGGACAGCCTCCCTCCCTCCTGTTTAGAAGGCATGAAAAGTTGTTGCCAAATGCAATTCCTTACCTCCCTGAGTGCTGGAGGAAGTGTTTTGTGTTTTGGGTTGCGTAACTCTCTTTTTTGCTTGCCTTGTGACCAGGATGGGGGCACCAGAGGGCGTCGCTGTGCCATCGAGGCAGACATGAAGATGAAGAAATGATGCTGCAGGCACACACAGAATCCCAGCACCTGACATCCAGAGCTGGAGTGTAAGCAAGATGCAGTTAACCGCTGTTGGAGGAGGAATTAACGCTGCAGGTCGCTTTCTGGGACCTGGTCCACCTTCTTCGCTTGCCCCTCTGGAAAGCAGTGTCTCGTCGGAATATGTAACCCAAAGAAACTTCCCTGGAGGGGAAGACTAGCCCCCCCTGCCTGTTTTAGGGCAGTCGTCTTGGGCTTCATCAGTGTTCTGGTGTTAGCTAGCAACTGGTGGCTCGTATGTACTGTAATGTGAAGTGTACAGATTTTTACTAGTGATGTGTAAATGTGTATGTATATTAAAGTCTGGGAACAAATCCAGTGTAAAGTGTGCAGTGTATTGGGCTTCACAGCTCTCTGCAGTGAGGAGCCCTGTTTTTGTCCATTACCTGTCTTGAATATCTGCAAATACACCTCTCTTCCAGGTATCCGTATAGCACCCAACCACAGCAGAGCTTTGACATTAAAGACAATCTGATAATCACAGGAATGTTGCATAGTGCTTGGATGGAGGGGAAGATTTCCCCTTTGAGTATGTGAGAATATGGCACTGCTGCAATGAAACAGATCTGACCATGAGCAGTTAAATACTTCAGTCTTGTTGAGCGTTCCTTAAGAGACCGATGTTTTGAAATGTACTTTACATTCTTTCCCCACAGAGTTGTAAAGCGTTAGAGTGAAAATCTGTGATTCCAGTATCTGTAGGCATGCTAGTACCTGGTTTCACATCTGAGCTTGTCAAGTGTTTCTCTCTACTGGAAATTATAGTTCTTTTCCTCAGCGACGTGGATATTTAACTGAGGTTTAAGTTCTCTGTGACAGTTTTCAAGTCACCTTCTTATTTTCTGCTCCTATGACCTGTGAGATGAAATTTAACATATTTTCTGCTCCCATGACCTTTCAGGGGAGAAAAAAACCCAATAAAGCATCCTTCTGATGCTTACAGCAGCTGAGAGTGGTCTATACTTTGTCCAGCATGTAAAGTGTGCAGCTTTCTGACATGAGTTTCAAGAAACTGAGTGACTCTGATTAAGACCAGAGGGATTGTTACCTTCATTTTCACAAGTTTTGCATTGAAGTTGGTTGTACCTGCTGTGTACACCTACGGCTGAGGTGTATTTTCACCAGGAGTCACTCCAGTCATGCTGGAAATGCAGAATCCTTTGGTTTGCTTACTGATTAATTGTCGTTCACTGCTGAAACTGGTAACAAATTTCTGATTTGAATTGTTAGCTCTTCAGTTTCCAGAGATTACAGGTTGTTAATTTCATAGCACAAAAAGTTACAGGGTTCTTTGGCTTTCTGGTATTTTATGGAATTTAAGTTGGGGACAAACGTTTTAGTAGGACCTGTTGCGATAGGATGTGGAGTAATGGTTTTGAACTAAAAGAGTGTAGATTCAGACTAGATATAAGGAAGAAATTTCTTATGATGAGAGTAACGAACAGTGAAACAGGTTGCCCAGGGAGGTGGTCAATGCTCCATCCCTCGAAACAGGGCTCTGAGCCATCTGATCTGGTTGAAGATGTTCCTGCTCACTGCAGGGAGGTGGACTAGATGACCCCTAAATGTCCCTTCCAACTCAAACCATTGTATGATTCTAAGCTGGAAAGGACCTCTGAGCATTCATCTAGTCCAACCTGCTGCTCAAAGCAGGGCCAGCTTCAAAGGTCTTGTCAAATTTTGAAAATCTCCAAGGATGGAGGTTCCCTTACACCTCTGAACAACTTGTTTCAGTGCTTACCCACCCTCATGGAGTAAACATTTACCTTATATCCAGTTTGAATTTCCTTTGGTGTGTTTTATTATAATCACTGCCTCCTTTCCTTTCGCACTGTTGGCCACTGAGAAGAGTCTGGCTCCATCTCCTCTGTAACACCTCTGCTCCATCTTTGTCCATGTTGAAAGATGGAAGTCGCAGCACATGGGAGAACCTTTATCGTGCCCACTAGTAATGTGCTTTCATTGTGGAAAGCAGTGCTGTTTGTTGCTACCCTTGGTTTCTTCTCTTAACCAGGTATTTTTCCCTCAAAGAGACTTTTCTCTTGTCCCATGACATTTTAATAGATTTTAATGATGTTAAAGACCTCTGAAAATCTAAAATACAATTTTCCCTGCAGACCCCATTGCCTCTTTCCCAATTCATCATCTTATGCTCTAATTCTGTTCTTCTTAATACTTTGTTTTAATCTGTCCAGTAGAGAGCTAAGGCTGCGTCTCCCAACATCCACTCCTTTTACAGACAGATACAACAATCACATCTTTCTGGTTTTCTTGTGCTGTGGCTAATTTAAATGACAGGTTACACAGCATGGGTTTGGTCATGTTATATTTAAGCCGCTTTAGCACTCAAGAGTGAATTCATATGGGTTCTAAGGTTTACTCCATCCCTCAAATTTAAAAAAAAAAATCCTAAAATCTCCCCATTGGCATTTTAATTAGAAACGGTCTCAGACCCATCCCAAGAGAGACTTTCCTGTGATCTCCTCTGTGACAACTGCTGATAATGATGATTAATTTGGTTTTTCCAACTGGCCCTATTTTCTGCTGAGATATTTGGCACTGATCATGCGTCATCCCCACTGATCATCTGGCAGCTCTCTGCTTCTGATGTTTTTTATGAGGATTGTTGTTATTTGCTTTTATGTCTTTAGCAAATTGTTCTTCATTTTTTTCCTTCTTTTTTTTTTGCCTACTTTTTGTGGATTCTAGATTTCGTTTATTAGAGTTCAGGCTTTTATCATTTTTCTTGTTTTGACATGTAAGTTCCATTTAAAGGCCGTCTTTTTTATTTCTTAACAGCTTGTTCCCATATTGGCGAGGGTTTCGCAGTGTCTGATCTCTGCAAAGCGAACTAAAAGTTTCCAATATGATAATGATTCCTTGCCAGTGATCAATGTAGCCAACATAATTAAGAACTGTCAGGCAGTTCTTAATTAAAAGTTGAAGTCTGGATTTTTTGTCCCCTATTTTTTGTACAGAATTGGTATGGAACTAAGCAGTCTGTAATTATTTCACTCATCCCGCTTGTCTTGCGTTAATGGTGCTGTTCCAGTCTCTGGCGTCTTGAGACCTAAGATGTAGTAAAACTGAACATAAGGCTAAAGATCTTTTTAATCAGTGCTTATGCCCAAGTTCCCTGGGCTTCCTGATTTTACAATGCTTATCCCTCTCACTAGAGTACAGAAGGATGATCGCAGGTGATTGGATTACCCTAGGCTAAGGCTTTTCTGTTCAGCTGAGCTGCAGTGGCTGGTTCTGCATGTGCAGCCAGCTCTGCTGATGGGGCAGGAAAGCGCTTTAGGCATGGGGTTACTCTTCAGATTAAATCAGTTTGCCCAACTCCTTTAGCTGGAAGCTGAGAGCAGGTGATGTTATCTCTTACCTCATCAAACTTTATCTGCTTCCACTGAAGTTAACTTTGAGAGAGGTTCAGAAGAACAGCTTTTCGGATCCTAGCTCTGCTTCTAAGTTCATAAAGTAAGCAAACAAGTTTTCTCATCCCAGACCCAGTGGATTCCTTATTTCTCCCAGGTACACACCATAACTTGTATTTGTAGCTGTCCTAGCACTCCTGAGAATGCAAAAGGAAATCAGTGAGAAATGTGGTTGTTCAAAACTCTGGAAAAAATAGGCTGTACATAATTAACTGAAAACTCTAAAGACACTGCTAATTAATGCATAGAATTCTCCATAGGTACAGCATCCAGGTAGCTGAGTTCAGTGGTAAGAGAGATTTTTCTAACAGCCTTTACTGTTGTTACTGTAGCTCTGGAAGCAATTCCCCAGACTTAGAGAAATCATAGTGGGCTTGTGCAGTAGAAGGCACTTAGGCATGGACTGATGAACAGAGAAGAAATGAATGGTTTCTTCCTTCTTTGAAGAATGCAAACTTTTACTTTGTAAAATGTGTAGAACTGTCCCCTGTCTGTGACTGCGTGGTTGTAATTCTTCTGGCTCAGGTACGCAAGACATCACCATCCAGCTAAATCACATCTGTTGCTTTTGAAATAAAGTGGCTGTAGGGTTTGTGATAAGTTATTTCCAGTATAAAAAGTTCTCAAGGGGCAGCAAACAGAATTTCAGTGAGTTGTCCTTGGAGCCACGAGTTGTTCACATGCTCAGGAGCCCCAGCGTGCCTTGGTTTGAGCTTGCTGCTGGATGCCTTCGGCACTTTAAACATGTAGCATACAGCAAAGGCACATGCTCCTATTCAGCTTAGCATCCCCTGAGCACAGTAACCCACTGACCCCTGGGCAGGGGGAGAGCACAGCAAAAACCTGAAATTCAGTTGTTCTGTGTTATAAAGCTACAGCCCTGCCATGTGCTGTGAAGCGTGGGCTCAGCTGTAGGCTGCTCCCCTCGCAGAGCCCTTCCCATGCTTTGTCTCTCTCAGTATGTCAGGAAATGAGCTGAGCTTTGCAGTTCTGGATCAGGGTACAAAGAAATTGCTCTATCTCTCTTTATGTTTGTTTGCAGATGGGCCATGCCTGGGTGTGGTGGGAGTCTGAGCCGGAGTCTCCCAGCGAGTCAGAGAAAAACAGTGACTTCCAGTCTCTCCTCAGCTGCCATTCAAGCTTGGATCTGGACATGGGGAGCTGGAGGAATACTGAAGAAGTGGCCATGGGGGAGCTAGAGGAAAGCAGCCAAGAGGCAGACCATGAGATAGAGTTCAGTGAGGCGCTCTGGAAAGATGATAGTGAAGACTACCAGAAGGCAGAGAGACCACGTGAAGATGACAGTCTTCTCCAGTTCTTCACAGAGGTGGGCTGTTTGGATGACAGGAAAGTGGGAGGCATAGTTCAGGCCCTCCTGAAACATTAGGGTTTTCAGGGTCTCCACCATCCCTACACACAGAAACCGTCTGGGGGAGGAGCAGATGCCCTGAGTTCCCTTGCTCCTTGTCCCAAGCATAGCCCTTCCTTCCATTTAAAGCTGGCACTGCAACCAGGCAGCTGCTTTGCCAAAACACAGCTCACCCTGAAGCACAGAGATGTCAGTGAACTGACACTGTAATAACACAGGGCTTCATCACAAGATTTTGCAAGGATTCCTAAAAATGGAAAGGCGTTCGTGAGTGAAAGTAAAAATAGCATCTGTGCTGCTTATTTCTTCTTCCTTTTGCCTTCACAATTTGAAACAATAAATCTCTGTGTTGCAGATAACCCAGATGATGGAACCTCTCTGCATTAGCAGCACAGAGTCATCACAGACTGAGTGGGATTATTGTGGCTCTGGCAAGCAGGATAATGGGGAAGATGTGAAGTGCCAGGAAGAGATCACAGGGACAGCAGTCCCGGGAGCAGAGGAAAGTCAACTATGTGTCCTGGCAGAAGACGAGAAAGAACACTTACCAGGAACAGAGGTAGGGCAGAGGTAGGCCTAAGAGAGCCTCTGGTCCCAGATGAGAGATAAGAAACAGTGAAGGAAATTGTCTCTAGAAGAGATGGCTTAGTCCTATGTTCCGAGTGGGGAGATGGGGACACAGAGGAGGAGACAGCAGGGAGGGGGATGCAAGAGAAATGTGAGGGGAAGGATGTTTTTTATGGATGGATATGGATCTTTATGAACAGGAAGCTTGTTATAGATCAAACCCTCAGATGTGAGTTGGAGGAATTGCTCCTTGGCAGTGTAGAGGTGACTCATGAGAGCTGGCAGTCTGCTCTCAGGTTTAAGGCAAGCCTGGAATACTTGTCTTGTTCTAATTGCTGTGTTATGCAGCACACGGCTTGGCTGGTTTCAGCCCCATGTGGCTGTGATAGCAATAACCATCTGCCCCTGGAGACTGCCATGTCTTGGAAGCAGGCGCTGTCTAGCCTGGGTTTGTCTCAGTCCTGTGTCCAGAGGGGCTCTGGGCTCCCACCAGCCTGTGAGGTGTTGCTGGGACAGGTAACATAGCAGTGGAAGAGCAGTGCCATTTTTCCACATTCACACGTGCTCCCTCACAAACTTAGGCACTGTAGACAGAAATAACTTCCAGGGTTCTTGTGTTTCACCAGTTCATCTAGGATGGTGTTATTCTCAACAGTTCCCTTGCCATTCTCCCAGTGGTCAAAGTCAAACACAGCACAGTGTCCACTTTCTTCCTGAGGAGTCTGCTTCATGCTTCAGATCTCCTGTTGAGGAATTCTGTGGTGCCCTTGCTCATAATCACTTCTGGACTCCAGAGAGCCTCTCTCCCTACACCTGTCACTCTCTACATTTTCTTGGCAAATCACTACACCAACAGCACGACCCTCCTTCCTGGCTGAGTCTATTCTCTGTCACATTCATGTGGGAGTTTGTGAGGAAACAACTTTGTTGCACTCTAGGGGATCCTGTTATCTGTGCCTTGAGCTTTAACAAGCCTGAGACAGCCTTACCTCAGCTCCCGATTGCCCTTTCTACATCCATGACTCTTCCCAGAAAAGCAGACGGCTACAACACTGGGCATCAGTCAGCTCCATAGTGTCTGTGTTAGCCAGAGAGGGGTATGATCCAAGAGATCAGACCCAACTGTTACTGGAGTACTGGGCAGCACAGTGAAAGCCTGAATAAGGTCAAACATCATCCTCCAGAACATCAGAGAGTGACCTAGTTCCCAGCTGAGACTGGGTGCAGTAAGGGGATGTGCAGCAGGCTGGCTTCTAGATAAAGGATTCAGGTGATAGGGTGCCATTTTAGCAGTATCTCCCTTTTCCTCTCTGCTCTTCAGGACGAGACTGAAGAGACACCTGGAGAACAAGCTTTAGGTGAGCCACATCCACAGGAGATGAGTAATCAGGCCCAGGATCAAGATGACAGTGACAGCACCTCAGCAGCTGCCGTCCTGGACTCTGCAAGCCCTCCCAACATGCAGCTGTAAGTAGTCTGGTCTGCTTTCTTGCAAATGCAGCACAACAGAGTTGTTTCCTTTGCCTCACATAAGAACAAGTGTATGGCACAGGTCACCTCCAGGGAGGTGAGATAGCCAAGGAGAACAGGAGGGAAGGAGGTAACTTGTGCTATCTCTGTGGATCTGCCAGCATTTTTGGGCATTGATTCAGGGCTGAAGCAAGAAGAGTAGACATTAAATAAGATTAAATGGAAAATACATGTTTTCTCAAGGCAGCTAGGCCTTGTGTGAGCTGGGCTTGGTGCTTTATCAGGCAGTGTCCAGTCCAGCTCCTAAGAGATGCATTCCCAGCCTCCTTTAGGCAGGTGCAGGCATGTCAGTCACAGGGAGGCAGTGCCACATGTGTGATCACCTGGGCTGTCTTTTGAACAAAAACCATAGTCCAGCTTGATCCTGCCCTTTAGAGCTGCTCAGCTCAGATCTTTTTTCTGCCTCTTGCCTGGCACCTTCCTGCACTCTGGATGTGCAGTTGTGCATTCAGATGCAGAATGCTTCCACCCTCTCACCCTGAGAGGTTTTGCGTAGCTACAGCAAAGGATCTCTGCGCTTCATCCACCTGGGTGTGGCAGGTCCTAGCAGAATTGCCACCTCCTACTTTGTCTCGAGTGCAATGATCTGGCAATGTATTCCCTCCACAGAGCGCAGCTGAGCTGGGATAACCGCCTGCAACAGTTGCTCTTCAAAAGAACTCTATTGTCCATCTGGAGGATGATAGCCAGTCACAGGTACGGGGGGGCAAAGGGTTGGATCGATGTGGCTCCTGTACATTCTGCCCTGACTTCCAGCTCCTGTGCCACCAGGCCTTGTCCTCCCCTCAGCAACACCCACCACAAGATGGCTTGTCTCTCCATGGCTTGGCTTCTGGCTGTCCTCACAGCAAGAACAACTGTGTGCTGCAAAGCTGGAGGGAACACTGCATATTTATTTCCTCTGCTTAATGTGGCAGAGCCCAAGTGTTGCTTCCTACACAGCTGGCACAGCCAGCTTCAGCGAGGGGCTTGGCTTTCTCCCATGCTGAGTTGTGCCAGCCACTGAATACTGACTGTGGTTCATCAGCTGTGGCTCTCATGGCAAGCAGGAAGAGGCAAGCACTGGTCCATGTGGTGGTGGTGTCTTTGGTGGGGAGGCAGACAGAGGTTGTTCTTTGTGCTTGTCCCTGTAGATGCAGCAGCCCGTTCCTGAAGGCAGTGTCAGAGAAACAAGCCCCTGGATACAGGGATGTGGTGAAGAGGTGAGTTTGTGGAGGAAGCACTCCCTAGCTGATTTCTCTCTGTTTTTCTGTTTTCTCTGGTTTCCAAAGGGCCAGTGGGAAGGTTTCTGTCCTCCTTTTCCACAGAGTTTGGCTGTCACCAGCATCTCCCACTGATTTCTTTTATTAAAACTCCCTCCTGGGTGATTAGAAACTGGAAGCTTGCGCTGACGCTGGTGCTGATAGGAATTGTGCCTGCCCTTTGCTGGCATTGCACGGCTTGCTGTTGCCAGGCACAGTCCCTGCAGCCATGTGCCCCGGGGGATTCAGCTTCTGCAGCTCAGCAGTCTCTTCTCTCCATGCTGGAAGCATGTGCCTCTGTTGGTACCCTCTTCTCAGCCACTGCTTGCTCCCCAGATGTTTTACTCTCTGTTGAAAAGTGGGTCATAAGAATATCTCTCAGAGAGATTAAGGGCATTTTTCAGAGCTGAATCATTTTCTATTCTGGTCACAGTTGTCGTCTCTGCAGCCATTCATTTTCTCATTCTGTCAAAATAAGGGAAGTAATATTTATTCTCCATCATGTTCCCCTTCTCAGCACTGCTATTTTTGCTTGTGACACCATTTGATTTTAAGGAGTTTTAATAGATAACCTATTTTAGTACCTTTTCTTTCTCCACTAAGACCTGGACTGACTTCACGAAGACTAATTACTGGAACCACTCTGCTTGCCTTCTCTCGGCTCAACTTCAATTTTATTTTAGAGGTGACTGCTAATGACCTGCCAAGTTGATTGGATAGCAAGTGCTGCACTGGCTAAACTTACTTTTGTCTGACTTAGAAGAAGAACATTTCTCACTCCCCCTCTTTGTCCTGAGCAATAAAATTGATTGAAAATAGCTGTGCTTTTAGGTCCATGCTGAAATGAGAACAAGCATGTTCATGCAGAGCCTGAAGAATGCCTGGCTGTGGGTTGCAATTTAATTCTCCATCTGTCTGTCTTTTGTAGACCCATGGATTTAACCAGCATAAAGAGAAGACTGTTGAAGGGACACATCCAGTCCATGATGCAGTTCCAGCGTGACCTCATGCTCATGTTCCAGAACGCGGTGATGTACAACAGCTTTAACCACCACGTGCACCACATGGCCATGGAGATGCAGCGAGAGGTCCTGGAGCAGCTACAGACGTTGGGTGAAGCCCTCCTGTGCTCAAGGGACCAGCTGGGGTGGGGGAGAAGGTAACACGCCATGTCTGAGGCCCGTTTCTTTTGGAGCAGTATTGGCTCCCTGGTGCAGGAGGCCTGCTGGGATGTGTGCACACTGCAGCCGTGGCCTTCAGCAGACCTAGTTATCCTCCAATGGTGCCTGCCAGGTTGATGGGATAAGGAACAAAGTGGTTTCTTGCAGGTGCACTGGAAGGGAAACCTCCTTTCTGCCCCAGGACAAGCAGCAGGGTTGCCCTGTGGTGAGAAAAGGTTCCCTGGAACCAAAAAAAAGGGGAGAACAACCATTTTTGTGACCAGTTGGCATAAATTGGTGCCCAGCCCTGTGGAGCTGCACTCCGGGGCGCTGCAGGAGGGCTCTGCTGTCGCTGCCTCCCCTGTACGGCTGCGGTGGTGGTGCCGTGCCGGG
>NW_010192424.1:0-13774 GCF_000695765.1 Mesitornis unicolor
ACTGGGTGCTGCGGCGGCGCTTGTCACGGCCTTGGTCCCGGGTGCTTCCCCACGGGGTGACATTGGCCGTTCCGGTGTCCTTCGTGAAAAATGTACGGTTTTTAGCAGGAACCGAAAATGACTGTAAATTGCAGAGGGTGGTGCCGGTTCTGTTCCTTTAAAATGAAGTTGAGAAATGTGGTAGCAAAGGGGAAATACAATAACAGCCTTGGAGAAAACCCCTTATTGCAGTGTCGTAGGGGGAAAGCCAAAGTTGCTTGATGGTGTATTTTTTCTGGCCTTTTTTTTTTGATCTGGGTAATAATTACGTGAATGACTCTAGCTATGCACCTAAATAGTGTAAGCGCTTAGAAAGTGGTAGCCAGGGAGCTTCTCTGTGATGGTTTCTTTTAAATATCAGTCTGGTTTGAAAGCCAAATTGGTCGTTGTGCTTCCTTTTCCCACCCCAAGTCTACTGCTCTGCTTCCCTCTGGAGTGGGGGCTTCTGTCGAGGTTGGAACCAAGACGATTTCATATTCAGTTCGTGTTTTCCCATGGAGATCTTGGCTGGTGCCCAAACTGACATCGCTTGCAAGCTGGATATGAAAAACCTTGCGCTTGGTTTGCCGTGGAACTGGTCGCTCTTCATGGAAACGGGAGTTCTGAGTCAGAAGCGAGCCGTTGTAAGGGGGAATTGTGCTGATTGATGCCAAGGAGATATTTTCCTGTGTTCAGAGCAAGCCCTTTCCCGTAGCCCAAGGAGGAAGTGCTCATGAGGCAGTCATGAGATGAGATGTTTTGCTCAAGATAATGTTTTCCATTTCTTACAGCGGGCTGCAAGCGCTTGTAGCCCCAGCAGAGTCCTCTTTGTAGCATGGTGTCTGTAATTCTTGCTCGTGCTTTTAATTAAGACTTGATTCAGGGATGTCCATCCTGGCTCAGGGTGTTTTTTGACAGGAGTAAAACAGGAATAGGAGCTGCAGCCTTGCACCATCCCATACACCCAGTGACCCTCGAGCCTTATCTAATGCTGTTTTGGTTATTGCTGTTTAAGAGGTGACACTGCAACAGTTCAAACTGTTTGCTGATGTGTAAACACCGCCTTGTTGACAGTCGATGCAAGGCACCGTAAGTGAGCCAAACCTGTGGCCTTTGCTGGGGTGTATCAGGAGGGGGGTGGTTGTAGGGCAGAGAGGTTCTCCTCCCCCTCTACTCTGCCCTGGTGAGACCGCATCTGGAATATTGCGTCCAGTTCTGGGCCCTCAGTTCAAGAAGGACAGGAACTGCTGGAGAGAGTCCAGCGTAGGGCTACAAAGATGATGGAGTGAGTGGAGCATCTCCCTTCTGAGGAGCGGCTGAGGGAGCTGGGGCTCTTTAGTTTGCTGTACAGGAGACTGAGGGGAGACCTCATTCATGTTTAGAAATATTTAAAGGGTGAGTGTCACGAGGATGGAGCCAGGCTCGTCTCGGTGACAAACAATGATAGGACGAGGGGTAACGGACACAAACTGGAACACAGGAGGGTCCACTTCAATTGGAGAAGAAACTTCTTCTCAGTGAGGGTGACAGAGCCCTGGCCCAGGCTGCCCAGAGAGGTTGTGGAGTCTCCTTCTCTGCAGACATTCAAAACCCGCCTGGACGCCTTCCTGTGTAACCTCATCTGGGTGTTCCTGCTCCGGCAGGGGGATTGGACTGGATGAGCTTTGGAGGGCCCTTCCAATCCCTGACGTTCTGGGATTCTGTGATTCTGTGGAACTGGTGATCTGAGTGCCCATTTGCTCTGCTCTGCACATGGCTCCGCTTGCTCATTTTCCCCTCGCAGGGATAAGGGATGAACAGTCACTCGTGGTCACTGCTCCGTGTGACCCTGAGGCAGCTTTGAGTCACCGTGACCGCTGTCTGCGGATGCAGCGATGCTGGGGTACGGCCACGTCCTTGGAGCGACGCACGAGGAGCATCCGTGCCATTCGCACAGCTTTTTCCACTGTGCTGATAGCTCGGTGGCAAATTCTGGGCACACGGGACCTCGGGAAGGCGCGTGCAGCGCCAATGCTTGAGCTGCTGATGTTTAAGACATGAGCTTTCTGCTGAGCCAGCTTTCTCTCAGGTGTCAGGGCTTCAGGGTGACCCCAGCGTAGGAGGAGTGCAGCTGAACCAAAATCCCCCCTTTTCCAGCATGGAGCAAGTCCAGGTTTCACAGGAGCTGTTGCAGGGGCACAGAGCAGCTCGCTTCTGTGGTTAGAAACAAAGAAAAAAGCCTTGAAGTTGAGTATTGATATTAAAATCTTGCAATTTGTTTGGCATAAATTGCAGTGGCAAATGTGATTACTTCCTTATGACAAATTAGGGCTTTTTAAAGGTCTTGCAAGTGTCTGTTTTTCTTAGGTTACAATGTCCGCTCTAGGTTGTATTGGCATTCAGATTATCCCTGGGTACCGGCTTGCATCGGTTAATCCCTGTGACAGACAAGAAAACAGCAATATCCTGTATCTTAATTTCATCTCAGGTGCTTTGGAAGCAGTGGCTAAAAATGCTGGCAACACAATTCAGTCCTTAATCCTTCGTGTAGAGGTCACAATAAATACAGGAGTGGTACAGGGCCCAAGATCTGTGAACCAGTGATAGAAGTGAAACGTTGAAGGCTTTGCATGGGGTATTTCTGATGCTCTGAGGATGTACCTGACTCATGGCTTGCTTTCTTTCAGCGTATAAAACTGTATCGGGTGTGAATGGTCCCCTGGTTATCTTGGATCAAGTCAAGGTAAAGATTCAGATTTGTAATAAACGAAGCTTTTTAAGGGAGGATTTACAGGAAAAGCTGTGGCAGATTTAAATCCAGGCTGGTGTGAAATTCACGGGGCCACTGAGCAATTTGAACTCGAGATGTGTTTCTAACTGCTGAAATAAATGAGGATAAGCAGGTTGCTGTGGCACCGAGAGCCGCTCGTGTCCTGGGAGAAGGGGAGAGTGGGTGAGATGTTGGGGGATAGAGAGGAAATCTGGCAGTTTTACGTAAATCCCACAGACATCATCTAAAATTGAATGTGGAGATGTACATATTCACTTTATTCTTGACCTTTTTGCTCACAAAACATGGGTGCTCTCTCAAAGGGAGCTATAAACAGTCTTGGCTTGTTTACTGTCAAGTCAGAGGGAAGCAGCTGATGCTGTGTACAGGCAGAAGCTGCTTTTTCTTATTGTCGGATGCTGCACTGTGGCTTTCCATGGGTACTTCAGGACTTTCGGAGGTTTTAGGACAGGTTCTGTCAGGTCTTTCCACAGCCTGCACCTCCGAGCAGTTGCTGTGTGGTGCCTGTACAAACAGCTTCAATTGTAATTGCCTTGGGGTGAGTTTTGTTCCGATGATCAAATGATTTTTCAAAATAATCGAGTAGTTGCTAAGCTTAAGCTTGCTTGAAACTGGTAACTTTCATTTTGTGGCTATTTTTCTGGATTTTAATGCTTTCCACCATCTTTCTGGCTGATCTCCAGTTCCCCAGGTACGCAGAGATTGTCCACCTGACTCTTCCTGATGGCACGAGGAGGAGTGGGCAGGTTCTGGAAGTCAGTGGCTCCAAAGCCGTAGTTCAGGTACGTCTGGGGACAGGAGTGTCCCTTGCTGCAACAGCGAAGCGTGTTATTAATCAACATGAGTCTGAGCCAGGTCAGATCCATCTTCTGAGGTGTTCTTTTGCTACTGGAAATTAAAATAATAGAAATAAAGTACTTATTCCAAGTGCAAGTGGCATGAATAACTTTAGAAGATTGAAAACTGGAGTGCAGTGACATTTTCTTACTTACACCCCCCCGTAGATCTCTCTGCTGCTGCACTAGAGGAGTCGTACTGTAATTGTACAGTATTAAGTTCAAGATCAGCTCCTATGCTGTGTGCATGCAGGTATTTCTTCTAAGCAGCCGTTTCTTGTTAATATTAATTCTTATCTGAAGATCTTTGCCCTGTTGGCAAAGGGAAACACTTGAGATCAAAGGAGTGGCACCAGGTTTCTTGGTTGCTGCTGAGACTCGGTGGATTTTGTTTAAAGTGGGTTTTTATGTGATGCTTTGTACTAACAAGCTGCTCTCGAAGTGCTTTGCTTGCGGAGGACTGCCTTCCCTTCCCGCCCTGTGGCGGATCAAGTTCTCAAGCTGTGAAGCAACGTTCTAGTGTGTTATTTGGTGAAACACAACACTTACTCCTTTTCCCTGTGGATTTTTAAAATATATTTACAGGTATTTGAAGGAACTTCGGGTATTGATGCGAAGAAAACATCTTGTGAGTTTACCGGGGATATTCTTCGAACCCCCGTCTCTGAGGATATGCTTGGTGAGTGCTTGGGTCTTGCTTTGAAGAATGAACTGAATTATCACACACTAACTTATTTTCACAGTAACTTATGGTTTGGTTTTACTGCTGTTCCTTGTAGGCAGAGTATTTAATGGATCTGGAAAACCTATTGACAGAGGCCCCATCGTTTTGGCTGAAGATTTCCTTGACATAATGGGTATGTTAATCCCTTTCTGGTATGGAGTTAAAGACAAAGCTGGTGTTTCTGACTTCTGAATGTTACAATAAATTTGCTTTTGAACGTAGGGCCTAACTGTTAGGGGGAGTTTAATCTTAGTTTTAATTGTGTGTGGCATCAAACTCCAATCAAATCTACTCAAGTGCAAGAAAAGGAGGTAGCAGAAAGTAACTGTTTTCAGTAGTGGTTGGAAGCTGTTCTTTGAAGTATCTGTAGACTGTTTAATGATACTGCTTCCAAAGATAAAAAGCAAATAACCTGTCAGGCTTTTCTTGAAAGCACTCTTACCATCAGCATGAGCACCGTATACCAGAGTCCTTGGATGTACAACCACACCAGGTTTGACCAGGCACATCTAAAGATTTATAAGCCTAAAGGTGGGGTTTGCACCTTTTGACATGAGCCTTAGATCAGTGCCCAAGGCCAGTGGTAGCTTGACCAAGCTTCAAACGTGTGTGTGGAATAACACGTGTTCTCTTACAAAAATCAAACAGGGCAGCCAATCAATCCCCAGTGTCGTATCTATCCAGAAGAAATGATTCAGACTGGCATTTCTGCTATAGATGGTATGAACAGCATTGCCAGGGGGCAGAAAATCCCCATCTTCTCAGCTGCTGGCTTGCCCCACAATGAGGTGAGTGCTCAAAGCTGCTCTCTAAACACTTAGCTTGCATTGCACTGAGGGTAAAAAGTGTGCTAAGTTAAATTCTGCTCTGTGTAATAGCATCAGATGGACTGAAACTTCTGTTTTTCCCTAGATTGCAGCTCAGATATGTCGCCAAGCTGGCTTGGTGAAGAAATCCAAAGATGTGATGGACTACAGCGAAGAAAACTTTGCCATTGTGTTTGCTGCTATGGGTGTAAGTCCTTATTATTGGAGAAAAATGATGCTTGTCTAATAAGACAATGCTGAGAGTAGCTAAACATTACATTTTTGGAAGTATTCAAAGTAGGTCTTGTGTATATAACTAAAGAGTGCTAAATTGGCTGACTTGACAATCCCAAATGGCCAGAAGCGCTGTAACAAAGTGTGTTAGAAAGTATCTTAAACTTAAAATCTCCAGCCTGGAATTCTAGAAGTAATTAATTCTGTTGGGAATGTAGGGAGTATTCATGCTACAGAGAGCTTTGCTTATGGGTTATTAATGAGGTGTTTCTGGTCTGGAACTGATGCCTTAATACTGTGATGTAGGTGAACATGGAAACCGCTCGGTTCTTCAAATCGGACTTTGAGGAGAATGGGTCCATGGACAACGTGTGTCTGTTCCTGAATCTGGCCAATGACCCAACGTGAGTAGCTGCGCTGTGTTGGTTGGGTAATGGCTGAGGAGAACAAGTGAACTGGAAGCTGAAGCCTCACTGGTGTCCTGCCAGATGTCATTTACACTGACATTTTGCAGCAAAGTTGCATCTGAAATGCTGCTACTCCAGCTGGTGCATGTGGCAGATTTTCAGAGGCTTTTGGGGCATCTGTAACTTCAAACTGTTACCTCGCAGCCTTAAAGCACTTGTCATCAGTAACGCCGTCCTGTTCTGTTCCAGCATTGAGCGCATTATCACGCCTCGTCTGGCCCTCACTACAGCAGAGTTCCTGGCGTATCAGTGCGAGAAGCATGTGTTGGTCATCCTGACAGACATGAGCTCCTACGCTGAAGCTCTGCGAGAGGTACGTGGTTATTAACTCGCGTGCTGGGTGTTGGCAGAAAGGGCTTAGAGTATAAAGTGAGAACGTGAACTTCTGCTCAAGCTGTTACAATCAGTATTCATCACAGTGTTCTTAAATAGCCAAGCTTTTAGTTATTCACCGATTGTCTAGGATTGTGTTCAGCAACAAACTATTGCTTCTGTGGCAGCTACATTTATTTGGCTGGTGGCATTTCAGCAGTTTGATATTATAGTTTCAGGTTTGCCTTGGCATCTTGTCACCCACGATTGTGGTGCTGTACTTCTCTTAATAGGGGTTTGTGTGGCTGTATTTTGCTATCACCTGCAGGAAGAGGTACTTTACATTGCTAGTGTAGTTTAATTAGGGAAGCCAGCGGGTCTGTGTGAGTGATCTGACTTCTTGGAAATGCTTTTTGGTCTGCCCCAGGTTTCAGCAGCGAGAGAGGAGGTGCCCGGCCGCCGTGGCTTCCCAGGTTACATGTACACTGACCTGTCGACTATTTACGAGCGCGCTGGGCGTGTGGAAGGCAGAAATGGATCCATTACTCAGATTCCTATTCTTACCATGCCCAATGATGGTGAGTTATTTTCAAGTGTTTTTAAGAAATAGCACTCTTGGAACTCCTTTAGAGGAACCTGCCTTATTTTGGACATGAAGCAAGATAAGAGGTCCTGTAGCCTTTAGGTTTTCATTTGAATAGTGCAGGTTTTGGCTGCTTTCTCTGTGTTGCTGATAGAAATGGCTTTGCCCACTTCAGGACTGTTCTCTAGCCCTCTGTCAGGAGTGCTTACAGCTCTAATCCGTGCATAAGAGCACTTAGTGATGCATGGGGGTAGTAAATGATGGCATTTTACAGTCACATCAGTGCAAGAATGGATATAAAAGGTCTGAAAACTGTCAACTTTTTTTTTCCCCCCACAGATATTACTCATCCTATCCCTGATTTGACAGGATACATCACTGAGGGACAAATCTATGTGGATAGGCAGCTGCATAACAGACAGGTGTGTGCTGTACCAGTTAGAATATACTTAAGATGACTCTACTTTTTGAAATAGCCAAGAATTTCAACATTGATATTTTTTTCTTCCAGATTTACCCACCTATCAATGTCTTGCCCTCCTTGTCTCGACTGATGAAGTCAGCTATAGGAGAGGGTATGACCAGGAAGGATCATGCAGATGTATCCAACCAACTGGTAGGTAAAAAAACCTCTTCAGAGACGTGGAGGTGTATTTCAAATACTCCTTTTAGTAAATGGCCTGTGAAGGGCATGCCAAGCAATCCAGAACACTCTGGAGGTGGATTTAAAGCATTGACTGGGTGTTTAGTGGGACCCTTTGGGTTTAAACAGAAGATGTTATGTGGATCATCAGGATAAAAGCACTTCTGTTTCTGTCCCCTCTAGTACGCCTGCTATGCCATCGGAAAGGATGTCCAGGCTATGAAGGCTGTAGTGGGTGAGGAAGCTCTTACCTCAGATGATCTTCTTTATCTGGAGTTTCTGCAGAAGTTTGAGAAGAATTTCATTGCTCAGGGTAGGTGTCTGTTTTGGGAACATCACAGCATGCGTTCACACCGAGAACGTCTTGTTCTCAGATCTGCCTGCTGCCGAGACGCATCCCTGCCCCATATTTCAGTCTGTGGCTGCTTTTCTGCAGGTCCTTATGAGAACCGCACGGTTTTCGAGACCTTGGACATCGGATGGCAGCTTTTGCGAATCTTCCCCAAGGAGATGCTGAAGAGAATTCCTCAGGCGACGCTGGCCGAATTCTACCCTCGAGACTCGACTGCGAAACACTAGCCACAGCTCCATCTCCAGCTCCTTGCTCTGTGAAACGCTGTTTGTTTTCTTTTTTTTCATGTGTTGGTGTTTACTTGTCGCCCTTGCAATTAAAACCAAGAATAGGTGACATTTGTGCCAGTGTTCCGACATACACTGATACCAGTTTTTAAAATATCCCTTCTTCCAAAGCCTGGGTCTTCAGGAAAATTATTTAGGTCAGCTCTTACAAATGTGCAATAGCTGTCACGAAGCTTGCTCTGTGATCTGGACCTTTTGTAGACATTTCAAAGGGATGTCTGAGGATCACCAGAAATTGCAGATCTTTATGTTCAAACCGGGAGCGCAGGGTTTAGAAAACACGGAAGAGCAAACGTGACTTTCTTTGTCCAAAGCATCTGCTGGGGCTGATCGCACGCGGTTGCCGTGCTGCTGGTAGAACAGATGGCGCCCTGCTGCCCTGCTGTTCTGCCCAAAACCCAGGCTGATGTGGGTGAGCTATGGAGAACGTGGTTCATGGCAATGTACCTGCCTGGGAAGTGTGCGACTCGCTGTGTTTGAACCATGGCTTAAGGCTCTTGAAGGTGTGCACGAAGTGAGGACACTAGTAGGCACCCAAGGTGCTTTTCCACTAGCAGAGGGGCTTTTCAGAGGGCACAGGCCAGGGGCTTCCTACCTGAAGGCAGCATGATTAGGTTTAATTACCGAATTTAAGGTTTTAAATTGAAGTTTGCAGAGTAAGTTTCCTACTTACCCTTCCCCCCCCCAACACTCTTTGAATTCTGGAGATGCCAGAGACACAAAGCAGCAGCTGGAGCAATCTGAGATCAGTGGTGTCCCGGTGGGCAGAGCTGGAGGTAATTCAAGGCTCTGTGCTGCTACTGAAGGGGATTAAAGGAGATGTGAAAATGAACTCTATACCTGACACAGTTGTACTGGTGGGAGGTCAGCTTTTAAGGTTTGCCTTCTAAGCGATGCAACAGGAGAAAGCGATGCAGGGTGGATGGGTATTTTGAATTCTGTTACAGAGCGTGCTGCGGGTGACACTGGGTCCTGAGTCACGGTGGAAGCTGTTGTGGTTTGCACTGCAGGCACAGGTTTGGCTGGCCAGGAAAGCACAGCATTCCCAAACACTGCAGACTTGGCTGGGCAATTCAGTGCTGGTTTTAGGGGGTTTTTTTGGGTTTCTTCTCCCAAATTGGCTCAGATGGGGCTCGGAGCCCAGTGCTGGCAGCCTTCCTTGCTTTTCTCCAGGCTTAATGTAGTCTAAGCTCTGGTCTAGCTAACCAAAGCATGTTGCACCTCTCTGAACGCCTTCAGTGCTTGTCTAGGAAGGTGCTAACATGACTGGAACGATGGTGTAGTGATTCCAGCTTTCCCTGACGTCTCCTACGTGCAGTTCTTCCTAGAGTTTGTTCTGTGTTTTCTGTATCTTGGACGCAATAGCAACTTAATTCCAGTGCATTCCACCCTAAAGCTGTGTCAAGTCTATTTTTCTTGAGGTAAGGATGGGAGGTTGGAAGTGTTGGCATGAGAATACTTTAATGTAGAGAGTATCTAAATAAATTAAATATGGAAGGTGTTGAACAAAATGGGAGCTTTTGGTGATTTATTTCTTGTGGTTAAAAGCAACTTCGGGTCTTTCTGTGGGGGTTATGGTGGCCTTTGCATGAATGAAACTATTTGGTAATGTGTTAAACACTTCTCACTTCCATTTCTAGGTGTGCAGATGATCAGGATTTGATCAGGATTGCAAGGATTTGATCAGGATTTGGCCTTCGGCTTCAGGACTCGACGCCTTGCGTGGGTGGTGCAGTAGTGGGATGATACCACATGTGCTGTAACAGGCAGCTTGCACTAGAGGATGCTAGGAAACCTGAAAAAGCCTCTTGCAAATGAGCTTAGGCTTATGTTGGCTTTAAATCTGCGTGAACAGGAGGGTGAGGGGGGCCTGGGTGGGTTTATTCAGGTGCTGTGTGCAGACACATCCATGGTGTTGGTCCCTCTGTGAATTTGCTGTGTGAAAGATCCCTGCTGGGGAGTGTGAACTGGAGATGGGGATTGCCCTGGTGTGCTCCAGAGAGAAACCCAAACACCCCTTCCTCTGCAGAGCAATGTGCACATCAAAACCAGCTGCTTGATGAGAGGGGAAAGAGCTTTTCCTTTCAGCTGAGTTTCGCTGCTCGTCTGTAAAGAGTTGTGCCCTGACGTGCCGAGCTGCGCCACCACCGTCTCCGTAAATCAGAAGCTGTTCCCGCTGATAAAAGCCTGGGGCTGTCTCAGGTCTTCTCCTATTAAATGTTCTATGCTGTAATTCGGGCTGTTTCTTCTACAGGAGAAGTCCTTGAAGTAGACAGACATCACCTTGTTCTTCTAAAAGCTCATTTAAGTGTCCAAGCTGGTTCCTGCAGTATGGCTTTCACCAGGGAGACACCGTGTTACAAATCCCATACCTCAGTGCTAATAATTGTCCTATAGAGCTTGAAAGGCTTCATTTAATGTGGAAGAAGGAGAATTTAGTACCTCTAAAAACAGATCTGATGGCTTAATAGCATTTAGCCCAACTTTCTTAGCTTTTTCTGCCCCTTTGCCCCCTCAGTTACTGTCACTTTGTGCCGAGAGAGCCTGTGGTTAGGACACGAAAGCAACTTCATGAACAGATGGCAAACACAGGTTTGGGAAACAGGAGGAAGAGGAGGGATTCCGAAGTCCGGTGAATTCCTGAAATCTTTCAGCAGTGATGAGTTTTGGGGACAGAGGTTGAAGGAGCATTCCCTGGGGCGAAGGGGTGAGCGCTGTGGAGCGAGGCCATGAGGTACCTGCAAGCAGCTACGTATGGATAACACATCTGCTGCAATGTGCGTATGTTATGGAGCAAACCAGCAGGAGTTCTGCAATTACAGGAATGCTCACGGGTGCTGTGTGCTCAGCCATCACAGGCAGAGGCCGGTTGGGCTCCGGTGAGCACAGCAGCCCTGCCTGCCTAGCCAGGAACCAGTGGAGAGGGCACGGAGCTGTGTGTGTCTGCTCCCAAATCGGCATTACTGCAGCCCTGGGCAAGGCTGTTTCGCATCTTCTATCGCCTGGAAACAACATTTCCTTTGTTTTCAATAAAATATTTAAACGGCAAGGGTGGGGAGCAGTGGGATGGGGTTTGCTTGGCTCTGCAAGGTTAAGGGAGAAGCTTGTGCTTATCGGCACAGAATCAACCTGCTGAGGCTCTCCTGCTCTTTCCTGAGGGAGTTAATTCAGGCTTATTTGCTGTTTAAACCTCTCAGACTGCTGGTTTAATGCAGCATGTGTGTCTGGCAGAGGTGTGGGTTATACCAGAAGCTCCTAGGTAGTGAACAGCCTGAGCCTGGCCAGGTCCTGAAAGGGAGGGATGGCAAAAATAGCGTTAGGTCCTGCCAGATGGGGACCCTGGGAGCAAACTGGGGCTTGCAGCACGGCTATTTGGGTACTGAGCCGAAAATGTAGCCCTTAACTGGGAAAATGGGGTGGGAAATTGAAGGGGCAATGGGAGGAAGGGGTGTCCCTCTGTGTGGTGTCGTTGCACAGCTCCTGGTGTGGCTCTTGGCTAAACAAACAGCCCAATATTTCACGGCGCAGAGACAGCAGGTACCACTCGAAATGGGCCGTGCCGATCTCCCAGCTGCTGCCTTCGTGCGTTTACACCCTTTATTTCCCCTTTTATTTTCTTTGCTAATGACTAATGAGGACTGCCTGGGGGTCTTATCCCCCTTTGCCAACTGATGTCAGCCAGTCGGGTCCCCCAGCCCGGAGGAGCACACGCCAGCTGTCGGCTCATTTAGGAGGGGAGCGACCATTGGACACGTCCCCCCCCACCCTGCCCCTTGGGTTTTCGGTTGGGGCTGGCAGATGTAAGGCAGGGGAGCGGGCTGGTGGGGAGCGCTGCCGCGGGTTATTTGCACATCAAAAGCAGCTCTGCCTCCGACCCTTCCCGCACGGGGTGGCTCCGTTTAATTGCTCTTTCAAAGGCAGCCCCGGCCTTGTCTCTGCTGAGGTTTTAGGTCTGACTCTGCAAATCCCCCTCCCTCCATAGCCAGAAACTGGCGCGGTGGCACCGGGGTGTTAAAAGAAGATGCAAATCAGCTTTTCTCCGTCTTGAAGCTTATTTGCATCGGCTGATTAGTTCAACAACCGATTCAAGCCCCTTCTGTTGGAGGGCGGTTGGCGCTCGGGCAGCTGGAGCAGGGACCCCAGTGACTCGGGGGGAGATGCAGGAGCTGGTGCTGCTGCTCCTGCTTTGGACCCCATCACCAGAGTCAAACGTGCTCCCACTTTTCAGCTTCCCTTGCAATCTCACAGCATCCCAATGCTGAGCACTGCCTCTGTAGAAGCCCTGCTGCTGACACACTGCAGCCCCACAAGGGCTGATGGTGCCCAGTGCCCCATTTCTGCTGCCACCTGAGGCAGAGGATGCTCAGAGCCTTCCCTGTAGGGATTGCACAGCTTTCCCTCATCAGCAGCTCCATTAGGGTTTTGATGGGAAAGGGGTGGGACCCTCAACTGGTTTAATGGGAGCTAAGGGTGGCCAGGGCTGGGTTTTTGGCTTCCTGGTGTCCTTGTTGTGTGTTATCACGGGGATGCAGCTCTTGCTCCTGGACCTGTCCTGACTCCAGCTGCTGCTCAGCCCCGGTGAGTCCCCACTTTGCTGTGTCCCAGCATTTGCAATGTGGCTGTGATCTCTATGGGACAGGGTTGTCCCTGTGGGGCTGCTCCTTGCTGTTCCCCTGCCCTGAATCCATGGATGTGGAGGGGCTCAACTGAGCTGGTGGGACCCCATGGCCGGGGCAGGCAATGTTTGGGGGTGATTTGTAACAGAAGGTGCTGCTCAGGAGAAAGAGAGCTCTCACACGTGCTTTTCTATCATCTCCTTCCTCCTCAGCACTTTGAAAAGGCTCTAAAAATGCTCCTCTTGTGCCTCAGACAGCACAAATTAAACCAAGGTGTCCCTAGAAAGTGTTGGTAGGAGCTGGGTGCCCTTTTGGGCAGCACAGACCATGGCTTGGGCCCCCCACCTCGTGCTGCAATGGGGCAGGCGCCCCATGGAAACAGAGAGATGAGCCAGGATGAACAGGGCTTTCCGCAATTTGAGTCTTTCCTCCTATTTTCTGCCCCCCAAACTCCACCCTGGGCTTAGAACTGTGAAACCACTGGGTCTGTGCAGCTCAAACAGGCTCCGAGTCGATCGGTTTTGGAGGAAAACAGCTTCAAACAGCCCAAACACGTCCTTGTCTGTTGTTGAGGCGTTTTCATGGTATCTCTCCCTCTGTAATTGTTTTTCTCTGGCTCTGCCAGCCGGGGCAATGGGGCTGGAGGTGGCTTGGGGCTGGGGGCTTTGTGCTGCGTGGGGTTGGGGTGAAAATCGGTGTCACCTGGGGTGCAGGAGGGTGAAGCCGTGGGGCTGGGAGCGGGGCCAGGGGGGGATTATCTCCTCCTTCGTGACATCCCCGCTCTTGCCCGAGGCCAGGCCCTGTTTTTCCATGCATGGGTTATCCCAGCTGCACGGCGCAGATAACGCCGCTCGCCCACGCAGCAAAGCGCTCGCGGGGCTGGGAACAAACAGGGCCAGGTGGAAAGATGTCCCCAAAGGGGACCTTGGTGCGGTGGCTTGGGGGGAGTGATATAAGGGGGGGGTAGGCCAAAGCCCTGTCCTGCATTGCCGCTCATTGGCAATGAGAACCCTCTGAATGCCGCCGAGCCAGGCGCTCTGCGAGGCTAAGTAAGTTTTAAAAAATTTATTTATAAATAAGAACATAAAATTACCAGTAGTTTACATTGGTCACCAGAAATAACATC
>NW_010192425.1:0-1963 GCF_000695765.1 Mesitornis unicolor
TCGGTGCTACCCCCTGCCTGCACCGCGCCCCGCCTGTGCCACCTCCTGTCTGCACCGTGCAACCCTGTGCTATCGCCTGCCTGCACTGTGCCGCCGCCTGCCGGCGCCACACCCCAGCCCCCTGTGCCACCTCCTGTCTGCACCGTGCAGCCCTGTGCTATCGCCTGCCTGCACTGTGCCACCCAGTCCCTGCCCTCCTGCCCAGCGGTGGGCAATGCAGCCTCAGCCTCTGCGTGCCCCCCAAGTCCCAACCCTGTCCCACTGCAGAGCAAGGACCAGCCAGGGAAGCCACCCCACAGCCCAGCACATGCCACGACCACCATGCCAGCAGGGCATCCTGCCCACCATGGGGTGAACGATCCGTCCTCTCAGGGCTGTCGTGGGGCTGCAGGCTCACTACCCAGCCTTCCCCACAACCCTGCTACTGCAAGCAGCAAAAGCCCCCACAGTGGCCTCCTGGCAGCCCTCTCAGGCTCAGGATAGCTCTGTTATTAATTAGTGTGCTTACTGGCCTGGCCACCACATAATTGGTGCATTCAGGCAAGCACGTCAATCCCTGCCACCCTGCACCAACTCTCCTACCTGTCCATACCAGACTCGTCCCTCACCTCCCCTCACCCACGCAGCCCTCTGCTTCAGAGCCAAAATTTCCTGGTGGCTCCAGCTCCTGCCTTGTCTCCTCCCCGACCCTGTGGGATGTGGGGTGATGGGTCCTGACGAACGCACTTCACTACCTCTTCCTCACGGAGGCTGAACTTCAGCTGGAAAACAGACCCCAGCTGGAATCGCTTGCCTCCAGACGGATTTCAGAGCCCACCGTCTGCAGTGGGGTTTCTCCCTCCTTCCCAGCAGAAGGTAGAAAAAGGGTCTTGGCTCTTGTGGTTTTGTCCTTGGCCCCCAGGACCCTGTTCCTGAAGCTCAGCTACACACTTGCCTGTGTCAGAAAAGGCTCCTGGTTTTTCTGCTTGCAAAGAAAAAATCTGACAACCTTTTAAAGCCTCAGAGAAGCAGGAGGTGCAGTGGAAAACGGGTGATCCTGGGATTTATTATTTTTGACAATCTCATCATTTTGGGCCTGACTCACGGCTTTTGAATGTTTGGGACGGGCAGCAGAAGGCAAAAGTAAAGCTCAGCAGAGGCGGCAAGGACAGGCAGGAGGGGCAGGCGTCTGCAGTGACAAGGCAACGGAGGGGACCATCATCCTGTTCCCAACCCCTCTTCATCCTCACCAGGGCTTGTGACTGCCCCTGGACCTGGTACAGCAGGAGGGCTGGCCGGCCCGTGTTCCTCCAGCCCCCTGGCATGGCACAGGAGGCAGCCCCCATCCTGCTGTTTGTCTTCGCCAGGCTGGTGTCATCCACGTGGCACGAAGGTGAGTGTGGGGCATGCAGATGCTCCCCAGGGACGACTGCCTGCAGGGTCCCACTCCCATCCGAGGGCTCGTGGTGGGGGAGGGAGGGTCCCCCGGTACTGCGATGCCAGGGAGAGCATCGGTGCCTGCGGGGTATGGAGTGCCTGACGAGGTGCACTGTGGGGCACGGGGCTGGGGGGTGCTGGGAGGCATCCAGAGGGAAGCAGAAAACCAGCATCTCCATCATGCCCCTGAAAAAAAAGCTTTCCTGCTGCCTCCCGGCTCCCGCGGGGGCCATCAGCCAGCAGATGTTTGCCTGGACAGAGTGCTTGGATTCAATCCCCCACCACAGCCAGGCAGCTGGGTCAAGAATCAAAAGCCCTTGCCCTTTTGGGCAATGGGCTCCCCTCCCCTGCTCCCATCCCCTTGCCACACTGCCAGCACTGAGCTGGAGATGCTCCTGCCCAGTGCAGCCAGGGCTACGAGCTGGCCCCAGGTGAGAAGAAAAAGGCAGTGCCTGCAGGAAAAGGCAGCGCCTGCAGGAAAAGGCAGCATTGCAATTAAACGGCACATCTGCCACCAAGGACACAGTGCACCCCGTCCCCGGGGCCC
>NW_010192425.1:2015-2333 GCF_000695765.1 Mesitornis unicolor
ATCCCCACCGCTGGCCCCATGGATGCCAGCCCGCCACTCACCCCCCGACCCCTCCTCTCCCCAAGGCAGCCACAGCAGTGTGAGAATGGCATCAGAGAAAAGGCTTTGTGGAAACGAGTGGGCGACTTAAGAGAACTTGTGGGAAGTGATGGGGAGTCGCTCTGCAGTAAAGTTCATGTCGGAAAGATTTGTAACAGAGTTTCCTCCTTGTGATGGCAGGGCTGCTGCTTGGATCAGCCTTGGCAGATATCCCCTTCTCAAAACTCAAGAGCAGGGGGGAAGGGGAGATGGGGGCGGCTACAGTGGGGCTGCTGCTTC
>NW_010192425.1:2368-3460 GCF_000695765.1 Mesitornis unicolor
CTCCCCGCCCGGGCTGCCCCCCCCCGCCATGCCAGAGCCGGGAGCACAGTGGGGTGGGCTGGCGGGGGCTGGCGGAAATGCAGCGGAAATGTGAGCTCAGTGCTGGGGAATGCCGCGGCCGGCCGAGGGGCCAAGGGGCTGCAGGGATAGGCGCCAGCAGCACCCCTTTCCCTTCCTGTCTGCTTGTCTCTTGCCCCCAGGGACATGATGCAGGCCAGAGGGTGGCCCGCAAGGATGGCACAAGGCTGTCCTCCCCCATCCATGAGACCAGGGGCCCCTCTGCACAGCATGGATGGTGTGGGGCCAGCAGCTCCGGCCAAGCCCTCCCAGCACCATTCCTCCAGCAGCTTTGTCTTTCCTTGCTGCTCAAGCGAGGGGCTGCATCCCTGCTGACCCCCCAGCCAGCTGGCAGCTCTGCCACGATAGGCAAGAGAGGGGAGCTTGCTTCGTCAGTGGCAGGGACACTGCCACGGGCACGGGTGGCAGGAGGACTTCGCAGCAGCACGAAACCAGCAGCTGGTGCCAGCCCACTCTGTGCCAGCTCCCGCTTCCTGCCATAACTGCGGCTGCTCTTGCCGCTGTTTAGTCTACGGGCTGGTGGCAGCACACACCGTGTCGGGACGGGGCTCCCCATCTGCCCAGCTTAACCCTTGATGGCAGCCCCAAGGATGGCAGAACAGGGATAGGATTGTTTGTGGGAAGTTGTGGGGTGTTTTGGAGCCAGAGGATGTAGCTGCCCGAGGAGACATTGTCACCTGGGTGCTGCTGTGGCCACAAACCATCACACAGCCCCCTTGTCTCTCCCCTTCTACCCAGGGTCTGGCTACTACACGGCCGAGAGTCACACCAATGAAGTGTACGTGGAAGAAGCCCCTCCTGAGCCTGCCCTGGACTACCGCCGAGGTAATGGCACCTGAGCCTGTCCCTTAGGTCCTCAAAGGAAAACCAAGGCATGGCAGGGCCAGGTGCCCCCTCACCTCCCTCTTCTCCCGCAGTGCCCCAGTGGTGTGCCACGCTCAACATCCACCGTGGAGAGGCCACCTGCTACTCACCCCGAGGAGCCTCCTACCACAGCAGCCTGGGGACACCCGC
>NW_010192425.1:3515-4550 GCF_000695765.1 Mesitornis unicolor
GGGTCTGGGATGGCGTATTGCCGACGTGAGTGCACCCGGCCATTGGCTCGCTGGCATCCTGATGGGCACCTATGCATCCCTCCTGTTTCCCTCCCCTCTTTGCTCTCTCTGCCCCAGAAATCCGGTGCCACGTGCTGCCAGCAGTGCTGCGGGGCTCCTACATCTGCTCAGCTGGCACGCAGATGGACTCCCGCTGTGACTACACCTGCCTGCCTGGCTACCAGCTGGAGGGTGAGCGGAGCCGCATTTGCATGGAGGACGGACGCTGGAGTGGGAGTGAGCCAATCTGTGTAGGTAAATTCTCACCCTGCTGTCCTCCCAGCCTCACACTGCTGGGGCATGCATGGGCGGGCCACCCTCCATCTCTGGGGTGCCTGCAGGCATCACCCCTATATGCCTGACCAGGTGCCAGCTCTTGCCCCTCCCGGCCCTGGGACCTCTGTCCCTGCTGCTACCCAACGTGTCATTAGCCCCAAAACACAGGCTGGTGCAGGGCATGTCTGTCCAGAATCAGGGGACTCAATGCTGGCATCACAGCAGGTCCTGGAGTGCCTAGTCTGTGTGCAGCATCCCTAGGGTGGCTGAGCACTGGGGGCTGGCTCACATAGCCCAGCCCCAGCACCTGCAGGTTCCTCAACCCCCTATCCTCCCCATGGGCAGATCTAGAGCCTCCCAAGATCCGTTGCCCAGACTCCCGGGAGCGGATAGCCGAGCCAGGCAAACTGACAGCCACTGTCTCCTGGGCCCCGCCTCGCGTGAAGGACTCCGCTGATGGCATCATCAAGAGGTGAGGGTGGAAGGCAAGGGGTAGTGGCCTCGCTGGGTGCTCCCCTCCTAGCAACCTGATGGAGAAACCTGTCCACTGACTGCAGGGTGATGCTGCGGGGCCCGGAGCCCGGCTCTGAATTCCCTGAAGGAGAGCACGTGATCCGCTACACCGCCCATGACCAGGCCTACAACCGAGCCAGCTGCAAGTTCAGCATCCGTGTCCAAGGTGAAGCAGGCTCCCCTGGGGCTGCTGCCTGCCTCCCCCCC
>NW_010192425.1:4731-8037 GCF_000695765.1 Mesitornis unicolor
CCAGTCCACTCAGCCCTGGACAGGCTCCCAGCCCCTCTGTGCACGTAAGTGGGGCAGGGGAGAACGTGCCCACAGACATGCCCACCACTCAGAGTAGGGATGCTGCCCAGCAAGGTATGGGGTGGGAAATGGGAGCAAAATGGCACCTCCTCCCCACACACTTGCCTCTCACCCCAGCCATGCAGATCAACACAGCCGTCAACTCTGCCACCAGCCTGCTAGATCAGTTCCATGAGAAACGCCGCCTCCTCATCATCTCGGCTCCTGACCCCTCTAACCGCTACTACAAGATGCAGATCTCCATGCTTCAGGTGAGGAGACCTTCCCACTGCCCCATTTCCCACACCCCCTCCCCAGCACCCTCTCACCACCCACCCCCTCCACAGCAAGCAGCCTGCGGGCTGGACCTGCGTCATGTGACCACCATCGAGCTGGTAGGGCAGCCCCCACACGAGGTGGGACGCATCCAGGAGCACCAGCTGTCCCTCAGCATCATTGAGGAGCTCAGGTACGGGAACTGGGGCTGTCCTGCAGAGCTCAGTGCCTGTGGGAAGGGAGCTGGGATGGTGACTTCTGCAGGGATGGCAAGGCATAGGGTTGTAGCTGGGTTCACGGTGAGTCCACATACAGTGTCTCCAGACCCTCCTGGAGCTCAGAGCCCTGAGAAAGAGATGGGAGCCACCACTCCAGGAGGGCCTGAGGATAGGCAGGCTCAGCCCCAACCCACAGTCCCCCCAACCCTGACCAGTGGCTCCCTTCTGCACCCCCAGGCAATTCCTGCACCTCACTCGCTCCCACTTCAATGTGGTGCTGCTGGACAAGGCAGGCATTGACCGTGAGCGCTACATCTCCCCCATCAACCCTGATGAGCTCTTTGTCTTCATTGACACCTACCTGCTGAGTGAGCAGGAGACGGCATGGCGGGCGCAGAGTGGGGACCCCTGCGAGTGAGGCGGCACTGGGGAGACCCCCCCTTCACCACCACCAGCCTCAGGGGAGAGATACCTTCCTTTCTGCTTTTCTAGTTGCCCACTGTAGAGGAGGACTGTGGTGCTGAGGACCCCTCCAGGGGAAGGGGAAGCCCCTCTCTGGCTGCTCTGGCACAGAGAAACGAGCAGGAATAGGGATGGGGACAGGGACCATGTCCTGGCAGCATCCCCACTGCCCAGCAGCAGCCTCCAGCTGTGAGGACGGATGACTCAGCCCAACGAGGACCACAGCAGGAGACACCAAACTGCCTCTGCTCAAACCCCAGGGTAGAGGGGAGGACAGAGAGCCAGCACTGGGCTGCCAGAGCAAAGTGGGTAGGGCAGGCAGGGCCACAGTCTCTAATACAGCAGTTTCAACCCTCCCCACAGCCATCCTCAACCCCATGCACAACCTAAATCCACTCCCTCCCCACCTGGGGTCAGCCCTGCAGGGCAGGTGCTGCTGCCAGGGTCCTGCCAGGGTCCTGCTGCAGCTGCCAGAAAGCCTTTAGTAAAAGCAAATGGCCCCACACTCAGCAGCCAGTAGCAGCCCCCAGCACGCAGCCCTACCCCTCGCTTCCCCTTCCATCAGCCACAGGGCAACCCTTCCCGGGAACTGCTTTGGCAGTATAATATTAACTCTAAATAAATAAATTTGTATAAAAGGCAGTGCTGGCAGAAGGTGTGTCGCAGAGAAGCCCAGGAAACAAATCCTTCTTGGGGGCCACTACCACTAGCCTCCCCTGCACAGCTCCATCCTAGCCCCACAGCCAGGGCTGGGGCGAGGCTGTGCATGGCTGCCCCAGTCCTGGAGCTGTCAGCATCCTGTGGGAGGAGGGTCGGGAAGACAAGGAGGGTGCAGAGTGTGAAACAGAGGGCGCAGAGGAAGAAGAATGGAAAGAGGAAAACAACCCAACCACATTTGAAAGCATTTTGCCTTGGGGTGAAAGAAGGGAGAGTCCACAAGGTTTCCAGTTCAGCCTGAAATTTGGTGCAAAGCCTAACACAAAAGGAAAACCCTTTAAACCAAGCTAGGCCAAGAAGACTTCCTGCCCAGGCCTGTTTCAAGAGGGTCATGTTTATTAAAGTATAAGCAAAAATAATCACTAAGTGTGGCAGCTTGCGAGTGCAGCTCCTGAGCTGTGATGCCAGCCCTCGGCTGACTCTCAGTGCCACAGCCTACGGCCTCAGCTTGGCCATGGTGGAGCGGAGCTGGAGTGTCCCCTCTGCCCACGAGCCGGGGTACTGGCGCATCTTCTGCCACAGGTTCAGCTCCTCACCTGTGGAGTCCATCCAGTCCACAGCCTGCCCATGGCTCATGCCTGGGAGAAAGGATGGACATGGGCAGAAGTTACTGCTGGAGTAGCCTCCTGCCCACAGCAAGGCAGCCCTGAGCAAGGCTGCTTGTCCCCAGCGTCTGATGGGATCCCAGGGCTCCTCACCGTTGCCCACTCCGAGACGGACGCCCCCAAGGAAGTCATTGCTGGACAGTGGCTCCCGGTCCCAGACCGTCAGCTCCAGGCAGATATGCTGCAGATCCTCAGGGTTGACACCATTGTAGACAAAGGTGTGGTTGTAATGTGGGTTCAGGGTCTTCTTCACCACAGGTGTCTTCCTCTTGAAGGCTTTGTTTTTCTGTGGCAGAAGGTAGCTGGGGGGAAGCAGACCCTTGGGTTAGCAGCACATGTGCAACTGCCTTCTGCCCCAGGGACTGGGGCACCTCCATATCCCAGGACCTGGTCTGCAGCCCACCTTCCCTGACATGGCCCAGGAATGGCCATGAGGGTTTGCAAGGGGCTAGGTCTCCGTCTTGACTCCTGAAAAGCTGCTTGGCATGTCATCTGAGGGGAGAGGGCAAGGACCACAGCCTGCTCATCCCCATTGCTACCTGGTGGCTTGGTGACCTCTAGGAAGTCAATGTGATGGCAGCTGGATCCATGCCCTGCATGCAGCCTTCCACTGTCATCTCTCAGCTGGTCAAAACCCTGGAGAGTGTTCACTACCAGGAGCATCTTGTCTCCAGGCAGAGATGGGCAGCTGGTGACTTTCAGGGCACCAACACAGGCAGTGTGGGGCAGCTAGCACAGAGACCATCCCTCCTCAAAGCAGCTCCGGGATGCAGCTAGAGAGAACAATTGCCCCCCCACCCAGGACCCACACTCACCCCTTGACAAAGGTGTCTGATGTCCCCCCAGATTTGGCAGCTGTGAGGTTCTTGGCTTCTTTGATCCAGACCTGGAGCTCACCACCTTCCCCTGTTTTCCCTGGGAAAAACCCAAACACAGCAAGAATTAACCTTCATTTCCACCACCACTGACTTCTGGAAAGGTCCTGCTGA
>NW_010192425.1:8068-13912 GCF_000695765.1 Mesitornis unicolor
GCACAGGCAGGTGCAGATCCCCAGTTGGTATCTCCTGCCTCATCCCTTACTGGCCCTGTCTGCTGAGGTTATGGTAAACAATTGCTCCTGATGGTCCAGCCCCAGTAGAGCACTGGGACCACTCTGCCAGCCTGAGGACAGTCAGGTCTGCCCTGACGCAGAGCAGCCTTGCAAGCGTTGCAGAGGAGAAGGCTGCAGTGGCACCTCCCAAGAAACCCATACAGACCCAGCTCACATGGCCACAAGCAGGTCCACAGGCTACACAGAGATCCTGGAAATCGAGCACTCACCCTTCCTGCCATTCCCAGCCCCAGGGTGCTTGGAAGATGGGATGTACTTCATGGAGACGACCAGCTCCCCCTTGTACTGGTGGAGATTAGCAGCATCCGCTCCAATCTGTGGAGAGGCAAGACTTACCAAACACTACTAGAGTGGCCAAAGCAGACACAGTGGGTGGCCTGGTTTGCATGCAGTACCTCCTCATGCTGTGCCAAAGAGCTTGGCTTCTCCTAGACATGGTTTAGCTGACACAAATGCCTGCGGATACTCCCCAGCATCACCAGGTCAGACTCAGACCCTTTGAGATCCTACTCTGGCTCAACCAGCTCCCTTAGGAAGGAAACCCCTCTACCTATTCAGGACTTTCCACAAGCTGCTCTAGCCCCAGCAATGCCAAGGGCTGAGCCCACAGTACAAGCCAGTCATGAGAACCACACTTTTTAAGTTCAGCAGCAGCATCTGCTGTTGCCGTCAAGCTGCATGAAGGCCCTCACTGCACAGCTCTGCAGTTCACAGCAGGGTGACCCAGCCAACTTCCCCCATTTGTTTCCCTGAAGTTGGTTCCAATAACTCCTAGCGAGGTGCTGGGAAGAGCTGTGCTCTTGGAGCAATCAAGCAAGCAGCATGAAAATATGTGACAGGGGAGAGACACACTGCATCCCATAGAGCATTTACTGCGGAAGATGAGGGAAGCTAGGCTCAAGGCAGAACATCTGCCCTTTTTTACTAACACAGTACTGCTATCTGCTTCTGGGGTCTTCATTTCTCCAAAGACTTGATTCAGCTCAAGCCTTTCGAGCAGCTCTTAGCCAAGGTCTCTGCACCCCTCTGCCCACTGAGGGTCACCCCCCTGGACAGGGCGAGGCAAGGGTGGCAAGGCTGGGGTGGCAGGGCCAGCACCTTGCCATGCAGGGGCAGAAACTCCTCCAGCTGGCTCTCGAAGTTCCACGCGTCCAGTGGGACCTCCACCTCCCCCAGGAACGTGTTTCGGCCAAAGCGATCGTGGTGCCAGACTGAGAACTGCAGCATCCTTGCAAGCAGGAGGGACTTGCTAATCTCGTACTAGGAAGAGAGACAGGAAAACCACCAGTGAGTAGGCAGCGCCAGGCAGGGGACAGGCCTGGTATACACTGTCAGCTACAGCTCTCAAGCAGGTGAGGAGACAGGTTTGAGGAGCAACAGATGCATGCAGGAGCCTGCTGAAACCTCAAAGTGTTGGAGTAGTGGTGCAGGAGCCCATGCCCTCCAGGCAAGTGGTCCTCAGAGCCTGTGCAGAGCCAGGACCAGGACTCATGGCATCCAGCCACCCCATCCCACCACAAGCAAAGCTCTGCTAGCCCACTGAGCCTCAGGTGGCCAGGGCACGAGACCTCAGCAAACCCAGGGCTGCAGGAGCCTGGAAACCCAACCACAGTTCATACTTCCCTCCTGTCCAGAAAGTGCCTGGCCTCAGCAATGCCCTGCCAGGCTCAGGGACTGAGCCAGGCATTCCCACCACCCCGTGGTGGCTGCAGGGACCGTGAAGGGAAGTACCAAGTGTTTCTGCCCTGGGGCTCAGAACTACCTTATCTCTGCCTCTGCAACCATGCTGCCCACCCTCCCACCGTAACCTGCCTGCAGTGGCCCAGTCAGGAGCTTTTTTCTCCAGAAAGCAATGTCTGGAGCTAAGCAGAACACACCTGGCTCTGACAAATGCCACCAGAGTCAGGACATGCGTTCATATCTGCAGCTGTGCCTCTATCCCACCTCAGCACCCAGTGCTTGACACCACAGCCACATTAGAGCAGTGACCCAGCTGGGGGTGGGCCTTTCCAGCTTTCAGGGTGCAGTTTCTGGACATGGGTCCTCAGCAGAGCCCCCACCTCAGGGTTTGGAGCCCATCCATCTCCTGGTTCGTCCCAGCATCATCCCCAGGCCTGGCCTTGCAGCAGAGAGTGGGCTGCGCCCCAGCCCATCTCTGCTTACCTTCAGCAGCTCATTGTACAGGGGGTTGATGGTGTTGCGTTTGATAGTTGTCTTGCGTTTCCCTTGCCGGGATTTGTCAGGCAGGAGGTAGGTCTTCACGTACCTGAAGGCGGGAGCAGGCAGCATTTCACCTGGGTCTCCCCACAACTAACCCCCATCACCTCTCTAAATCTCCAGCACAACCCCATACCCCTACCACACCAAGACTCCTCCCCACTTACAACTCCCATCTCTGCTGGGCACCCCACAACCCAGCCAAGCACCACCAGCGGCACCACCAGCAGCCATTGCCCCCCCAGCTCTCACGGGTTGGAGCGCTTCTTGCCCTCGTCCCCATAGGCCAGCTGGCGACACTCCTTCACGTGAATGAACAAGGTCTGTGTCTTCTGTTCGTAGCTCAGGGAAAAGGAGATTCCCCCGGTGATGGCAACATTGCCGAAGTCACCGGCCTCACTGTAAATGCTGACCATGCTCCCCAGCGTGCTCTGGAAGACATGGCAGGGCTGAGCATCACTTGGTGGGTCCCTCTTCATCCTCAGCAAAGTTTGCTCCTCACAGTCCCTCTCCCACCCCTCTGTGGCTGGAGATGGCCACCAGTGCCTCCCACCTACACACAGGCTCCCTGGAACAGAGGAGCCTAAAATGGGTCTCCACATTTAGAGCCTAATCGGGAGCCTAATCTAAATGGGTCTCCACACTGAGATTCAATTCAAAAGGAGGAAACTCCTGTGCCTCAAAATCTACCCCCATGCCCCAGGAGCTGCCCACCCTGCCTCCCTCCCACCCAACCTGTCAGGACTGTCCACCTCCATAGTTTCTTCCTGCGGAGCAGAGCATGGCTGTGCCACAGGGACTCACCGAGGAGGTGCCGCTGCGCATGCTGCCCCGGGCCACCCTCTGACGATGGATCTTCACCAGGTTATCAATGTCCTCCTCCTCCTCCTCCTGCAAGGAGAAAGACAAGCCTCCTGCATGGGAAGCAGCAGGGCACAGCTAGCCAGGCAGCTGGCTTCACAGTACCCCAAGGGTCTCACCAGCTCTGTGTTGAGGCCAGGGACCGACTTGCTTCTGTCCCCCAGAGAGCCACCTTCCCCCTTGAGGTCTTCTGGGCGCAGGTCAATCACCGACTTGGTGCAGTCTGCATGACAGGTGGTGAGGCAGGAGGCAGTGGCACGGTGCAGGACTGGCAGAGCCCTGCTTGCTCCCTTGCTGCCCCAGCCTCTTCCACCTACACTTAAAACCCAAGGAGAAGTGGCCGCCCACACCCCGGCAGGCTAGCACCCAAGCCCCTCTTGCACCCATACAGCTCTCACCTGCAGGCCTCACCACCCGCCGGGGATTCTTCTTGAATATTGTTTCATGCTCATCCACCAAGGCGCTGCTGCGGCTCCCCACGGCAGCATCCTGGGGAGGAAGGATCCCTTCAGAGCAAGGCAGGGCTGGGCACCCCACAGGGCTCCTCACTCCATGCCCCAGGACAGGGCTGAGTCTCTCAGAGCAGTGGCACGCACCCATCCATCAGAGATGGCCTTTTTCGAGCGGAGAGGGAGGGTCAGGCTGGAAGCAGCAGGTCCGGCCGGCGCAGCAACCTGTTTTCCATCTCTGAGAGGGGTGGCTCTTTCTGGGGAGTTCCTCCTGCAGACAGAAAGGTCTGTCCTAGGCCAAGAGCATGGCTAAGAGAGCAAGTGCTGGCCGGGAAGCACCATCTCCCCACAAGCTCTCCAGAGGCACGTGAGCCCCCTGGAGTACCTCAGCCTGGGAAACAGAGGGCCTGCCCACCCAAGGCCAGGTTTCAGCCCAGCCAGAGGTGCCAGCTCCCCCTCATGAGACCAAGAAGATGAACAGAAAAAAAATGCTTCAGACAAAGGTCCTCATCCTCTGCCAGGCCAGTCTTGCCACACACATCCTGCCCAAGCCCCTCGCAAGGTGCTCCCTCACCTGTCCCGAACGCCACCAGGACTGGGTCTATAGCCATCCAGGCTCATGTTTTCCATGGACTCTGTGTCACTTTTGCCATCCCAAGGGTCTAAGGCATCTCGAAACAAACTGCAGACAAACAAAACCACATGTATGTCCTGTTTGGCGAGGAGGCTAGTCTGAGAGAGCTTCTGTGCCACCAATGATCCAAGCAGTGCAGCAGCGTCCCTCCTGTCCCCGCAGCAGACGGAGGCTGGTGCCTGGAGCAGGGGAAATGGCAGAGATCCTCACCTTGGCCCGCCCTGGGGTGCCAGGGGGCTCTGCCGCTGGGCTGCAGAGGAGCTTTTGGGCTCACTGAGCTGGGCTTTCTGGAGAAGGGTTTGTCCCACAGTCTCTCGTTTGCTGGCTAGAAAGGAGAGAGGCATCAGAAGGAGAACAATTTCTCCAAGCCCACTGCCTGGAGCAGGAGCTCCTAGTCAACTCCATACGGAGCAGAGGAGTGCCAGGGAAAGCTAGAAAATCCTGAAGGGCTGGGCTGTCGGAGAAGGCATCACTGCAGCACCCCTACCTGCCGACCTGTGCCGCAGGGACAGCCGCACCATGTCACTGCCCAGCCGGTTGGCGAAGCGGTTGACCCTCTGGTCATAAAACCAGTCGCCTGTCGTCTTCTTCAGCTCACTGCAGAGCAGGGGAGGAAGTAAGGGACTGCTCTCTGGGCCCCACCGCCACTCGTGGTGGTGCCATGGCCAAGGAGAGCAGGAACACCATGGGCACGTTCAACAGGTGGCTGGGCAGAGATGATGCACTGGGGCCCACCTACATCCCCAGCAAACATGGGAACAACACGGGGTTTGTAGGGCAGGGGAGGCCAAGAGAGAAGAAACCTGGGGTGCTTGAAATACAGGGCGCACGGTGGGCACTGGGGTATACCAGAGTCAAGTAAAGGGGGAAAAGGAGTGAGGGGAGGTGGCAGAAAGGAGAACCAAGAGTGGGACACCACCCAGTTCTCCATCACCCAACTATGGGTACCTGCCCAGGGAAGCAACAGCAAAGACAGCTGCCCTGTATTAGAGATGACCAGCTAACCTAGGAAAGTTTGGCCATAACGCATCAAGCTGGGGTGACCAGGAGGAGTAAGGGGACAGCAGGAGCATGCAAAAAGTCCTTGCCACTTGTCTCCAGGTACTCACGCCTCCTTGGTGCAGACTTTGCAGCGCCAGGAGCTGTTTGGGCTGTAGGAGCGGCAGTCCCGACACACCAAGTGGTTGCAGCCCCGACAGGTGTTGGCCTTGGGGCTGACACGGCCCAGGCTTTGCTGGCAGCGGGCACAGGTCCACTCACTATAGCGCTGGCTGCCCCGCTTGGCGCCCTTGCGCCTTATCTCCAGCAACTCGTTCTTCATGCGTCTGCTTGGACCCCAACACCAGGAGCAGTCAGAGCCGTGCTGGGACCCCACCACCCACACCCTCACCCCTGCAGCCACTTCCAGAGCAAAGCAGAGAAACCAACCCCCTGCTCAGTCCGGCCACATCCTCACCTAATTCTTCTCTCCTCTGCTTTGCGGAGCTCCTCATCACGCTGCAGGACCTGCAGGATCAACTCTCTCTCCGCGTCCGACAAGAAGGACAGATCCACAGCCTCCGACATCACTTCTCCCAGTATCGCTCACCTTTGTCAGGAAAT
>NW_010192426.1:0-873 GCF_000695765.1 Mesitornis unicolor
TAATAATAATAATAATCTCTGCAATCTATTATCCCCACCAGCCTTATGAGAAAGTTGTTTCTTTCCACATAGTTCTAAAGCAAGGGGCCTTCTCTCTCTCGTAATACTTTTTGGAGTGCTGATTCCCACTGATTTTGTACTAAATGACACAGCTGCTTAATTTTTATCCCCAGCCACCCTCTCCTGGTTCCTTGCTTTCTTTTACATCACTTTTATTTCTACTGCCTCGTAGTGGGATTTGCGATAATACTTTCTCCTCACTCCCACAAGTTATCACTGATCTCTCATTATCCAGGGCTGTCAGCTTTGGCAGCACCAGCCAGCATAAATCATGCTGCAAGGCCTCACCACTAATGACTGTGGACATCACGGACTGGGAATTGCTCCCTTTCTGTTTGTGTGAACTAGCATTAGGATGCCATTGGGGTAACAGGGGTAAAGCATTCAGGTCAGAGGGAGGTATGTGCAGATCAATGTAGAAGATAGCAGAAAAAAAAGGTGCATGCAAAACATGTTTAAGAGCAGAATTTCCTAAGGAGAAACTGTTATCCAACAAATTCTTTAGTTAACAAATACTGAATGGCTTTGATGTCTATTTCTAGCATTGCATGTCTGAAAATTTAATCAGTAGAAGATATTTTAATATGCTGCAAAATGATATACACAATATAAATGTCAGTAACTGCCTCTGAATAAAGTATAAACCAAATTTGGCCTTCACTGAAGAGAGGGGTGATACTTCTAGGCTCATAAGAAAAACCCATTTTGCAGCAATGTGTAATGTAAGTTAAATTGCATTCTAAAAATGCTTGATGCAGTCTGAGGCTTTTATATATATACACATATATATGTGTATAGAAAATTATATATATA
>NW_010192427.1:0-361 GCF_000695765.1 Mesitornis unicolor
AAACCAGGACACCAAGCCACAATCCCAAAATTAAGAAGTCTGATAAAACCTATGTAGTCATTTATCTCTGTTCTCTTTTAGGAGTGAAACAAACCTTTGTGGGACTTTTTTTTTTGAGACAGAGAAATTAGACTGAACTGATCAGCATGAATTTTATGGAGACTGTTATGAGTCATCAGGAGGAAATTCTGCCTCATCTTTGTCTAAAAAGAAATAAAAAATGAGGATTTTTTTTAAATTACCAAAAGAAAAGGAAGATTAACTGTGCTCTGAGTTCAAGAGCTTTTCAGGAGACCAAATAAGTCTTCTATAAACTGATTTGCCTTTCTGACTGCAATTTAGTAGAGTGACATCTAATTTG
>NW_010192427.1:409-2963 GCF_000695765.1 Mesitornis unicolor
GCTTTCATAACCTCTCTTTCAGCTCTCATCTCATTTATTCCGTTTGAAGTCGAGATCCGACAAGAAAGAGGCACAGAATTAATATTACCTTAGATCAGCTCTGTCTCCAGAGGGAGTAGCAAAAGCTTTTCTGGAAACAATAAACCCTTTAAACATGACAGGAGGAATAGGACCTTAGGAGGTATCTGAAAGTATCCATTATTAAAGAAAAAAAAAATCTCTGTGGGTCACTTTGATTGTGTTTTTTTTTCTCCTTACCAACAAAAGATGAGCCACTTCCAGTTTTAGATACAAATTTAAAGATTTTGGATAGTTTGTGGTTAATATCTATATAATACACACACACACATACATACATACATGCCACAAGGATGGTGAGGGGTCTGGAGAACACGCCTTATGAGGATCGGCTAAGGGAACTGGGGTTGTTTAGCCTGGAGAAGAGAAGGCTGAGGGGAGACCTCATCACCACCTACAACTACCTAAAGGGAGGTTGTAGAGAGGTGGGTGCTGGTCTTTTCTCCCAGGTGATGGAGGATAGGACAAGGGGAAATGGCATCAAGCTGTGCCAAGGGAGGTTCAGGTTAGAGATAAGGAGGAAGTTCTTTACTGAGAGGGTTGTCAGAGGCTGGAACAGGATGCCCAGGGAGGTGGTGGAGTCACCATCCCTGGCTGTATTTAAAGAGCGGGTAGATGAGGAAAAAAAAGGATATGGTTTAGTGGGTAGACAGGAACGGTTGGACATGATGATCTCAGAGGTCTTTTCCAACCGAGCGATTCTGTGATTCTGTGATTCTGTGATACATGCATATGTATGTTTTCTTTTTTATTATTGTAGCAGAGTCCCTAGCCATGAATGGTATTTGTTCTGGCTTTTAAATTCCTTGCTTGTTTGATCTGGTTCCTTTCCAATTTAAGATAATCCAATAAAATCAGGAAGTGAAATTCCCATCACATCTGATAGTTTATAAGGTCAAATTTAATTATTGCAATTTGCATTTAAAATTAATGTAACACTTTTAAAGTAAATCAAAGGAAGGCAAAGAGATAATTTGTGCAGACAGCTTTGTAGAAGAAGTAAAAATAAAAAAGCATGACAATTTCTGCATAGCGGTGTACACTTTAATCTGTGGTCTACAGAACATCAGTATGGGTAAACTGGCACAATTCCATTCAAGCAATAAAGCTACAGTGAATTATGCTAGCTAGCAGTCAGACCTTATATACATATATGTGTATGATTGACAAATTAAGTGATCGAGTGGGAAATATATATAGGAAGACAAGAAATGTTGCTGTTTGTCTAAAACCTTCACATTAAACTACAGCTAAATTATTAAAAAAAAAAATCCCCCTGGGGTTTTAAAAACTAAGAGTAGACAGGCTTAATACAGGGGCTATCCATTAATAAATAATCTACCCAATGGATAAACCTTGCAGCATTTTCTTTTTGTGAATTCTCAGTGGACTTCGGATTTCTATCAGTAGACATCCAGTTTACATGTGAATTGTGATTTCATTTTATCATATCCTGTCATTACACTATGAATCATTTCAGGAAAGTACAGATTACTTAATAATTTGCAATTAAATAGTTCTTGTCATGCTGGAGCAAACCATGTGAAAAGAATCAGCATATTTGCCACACAAATGCAAATACATCTGGGAGATGCAGGATGGGGCAGAAAAGAAAGGAAGGGAGAAGGAGGAAGAGAAGACGAAAAGCCTATAATTTAATGATGGACAGTAGATTGGTGGCATTTAGCAGAACTGTGGAAAAGGAGCCTGATTTTAATAGAAGTCAGAAAGGTAGAATATAAATGAGTATGTTAAATAGATAGGAGAGAAGGCAGCCCAAATATCACCTTGTTGGGAAGGGTGATGTAAACCTTTCCCATTCTGCTGAATACAGGAGAACACTTAGCAACCCCAAGTGACAAGATATAGTCCTGAGATTACACTTGCCTTCTCACTGAACAATTTACTAAATGAATGTCACTTGTCTTCTTTCTACCCCCGTCTCCTCCATCTCCCCACTCCTATTCTTGTGTTTTTTTTTTTAAATAGGCTTTGATTTTCAGCGTTTTGTTAGAAGTTCAACATTATTTGTCAGCGGCTTTGAGCAGTTCTACATTTGCCTTTGTGCTAATCTGTTCACTTTGGCTGCGCATTTTATCTTATTTGTGACATGTGGCCAGCTCCACTCTATTCCCCTCCAACTGAAAGAGCAGAGAGAGGAAACATATTCTTGTGGTCTTAGATGTGCTATTATTACTTATCATTTCTGGATGGGATTCATATTCCTTGACTTTAGACAGTTACAATACAGATGTCTAAGGTACTCATCGATGGCTCACTGTAGGGTCTATGAAAAGAAACAGATACTTTAAAACAGGACTGTTCTATCTTACGTTAAAGTAATACAAAATGAGACTAATTTCACTCTAAAGCTGCCTATTTATTTCTATAGTCTTTAGAAAGGACCTATAATAACAGTTCAGATGGAAACATCTACAAGTTAGATGTTGTCGTGGTTTAGGGCTGGGCTGGCCAC
>NW_010192428.1:0-783 GCF_000695765.1 Mesitornis unicolor
CATACATATTTATCTTTCCTGGACACATATGCTGATCTGATAATCAGTGCAATTATAAGCTGGGTTCAGCAAGGCTATATCTTCACTTACAAGCTGGGCTGTGTTGTAACTCCTGTTCCCCTTATTTAGAGTAGTCAGCCGTTTGAAGAGTTTTATACTTTCTGCTTGTTCCCATGCAGATGGTGCCTAGTGCATGTCCAGACCTTCTCCCACAGAAGGGCTGTACAACAATCAGGATGGCTCAAGTGATGAATCTCTCTTTCCTTGATGGTAATAAATCCGGATCTGTTTACATTTAAGGCAGTCATAAATCTATGGGAATAAAGATCATTCAAAGATACCAGAGAAGATGTTTCAGTAAGCTTTCCTGGTAAGCTTTTTCTCTTTTCTCTGTTAAGATTTTTCCAAAACTACTCCCTGTCAACAGGCAGACATATGTGTTCTGAGCAAACTCAGACTAAAGTATGTCAACTCCAAACTTATTTCTATATATAATTAATAAAAAACCTAAAGACAAAAAACAAAAAAAGAGAAAACTCTGATATTCTGATTACATCACTGGTTTTCTGTCTTTGAATAACTTGCAAAATCTTCAGCTTTTCTATACTTCTTTCTTGATCTTTAACCTTCACATGGAACTGGGAATCAAAGACATCCAGCTGATTAGTTAAAGAAAGTTATACAAACATGTAGCTAAACGATTTGCACTGAGCATTTTTTTTTCCGCACAAATCATAGAATCATAGAATGCATGGGATTGGAAGGGACCTTTAAAGGTCATCT
>NW_010192429.1:0-4429 GCF_000695765.1 Mesitornis unicolor
GGGGCAATCGCACGGCGGGCCATGAAAAGTTAATGATGTCCCTGCTGTGAACCGGCGCGATGGGCCCGGTGATCCGGGTGGTTTCGGCATCCCGCCTTCCCGGGAGAGCTGTTGGCGGCAAAGTAAGTATGGGCGCAGTCGACGATTATTTTTCTGGATCCCGAAAATATGCATCGGGAGCACAGGCTCCAACAAGTGAGGGGGGAGAAAACCAGCTCTTTGCGAAAGCCGATCTTCCTGGCCCGTTGCTACTGGCAGCTTAGTAGTCAGAGGTCTACCCTTCACTCTAGCTGCAAGTCATGTGTGTGTCACATGGCTCTTGCAAAACACTTCTTGCCTATGTAGATTTTGCAATGCTGTGACTTGATAATGAAATGCTCTTGGGGCTGTCTTGAGCTGAAATAGCACTTGCCTAGAAAACCTGGTGATGGCACCTGTCTTTTTCCTTTTTTTTTTTTTTGGCGTGTCGTTGTACCTCTCTGTGTGAATATGGCCTTTTTGTGTAATTGGCCTGCTCAGGAGTAAGGATATCTGAGCTCTCTGGTCAATAGTTGTCTGTATCCTGGCAACTGTAAGAGCAATGGCTTGCCCACCAGAATGTCTGGGACAATAAACCTGGTTTTGCTTGTGGTTTTTTTTGAGTACATAAAAGGAGAGACTTAAGATTACCTTAAAAAGCACTTAAAAAAACCAGCTGCTGCCCTATCAGCACTTTAGTGTCAAAGAGTGATTTTAGATTTCTTTCACTTTGCTGTCACTCCAGTTTGGGATGATAAAGCCACTGTGCCCGGGATTGAAATGCATGTGTAGTTTGACATTACTGCTTTAGATACCAATCATCTGTTTGTGGGTGACACTTTTAACAGCTTTTGCCTCAAAGCATGCTTTTCCACACAGCTGAGGCTACTGTCTGCTCCTGGCTTTTGTGCTTTCTGCTTATGGCAGCTTGATTGCAAGTGCTCTAGGCACATTAAAACTGCCTGAAGAGCAAATAGGAGTAGAAGTCAAAGTAATCATAAGCTAGTGTGAAGGAGGTGGTGAAAACTTAAAGGTACAGCCAGAAACTCGAGTGACATCTTGGTGAACTTGCATAACAAGCTTGCTCATGTGGCTTTGGAAAACACCAAAACAGTAGCTGGAGGTCGTCAGTGGGTGAAAGACCAACAAATTGTTGGTCTCTCTCTGGTCATTTGATTAAACTCAGATTTACCTTGCGGACTAAGTTTTGTAATGAAAAACTGCCTGCAAAGTGTTAGGCCACTAACACTGTCTGCAGAAACAGATTGAAGAGGGCTCTTTTTGTATATTTTTTGCCTTTCCTGAAGCCTCTCAGCTTTCTAGGCTCTGATGCAGATTGGTTCCCTGCAGTGAGATACTGAATGCTGCTAGGAAGACAGAGAAAATGTTTTGAGAGACTCATGATCAGTGAAGAGCACTCATTCTGGTCGTGAGGATGGCTGAGTTTTTTTAAAACACAGCAAAGAGGAAACACCATGGTTTAAGAATTAGTTTGTAATATTAAATTGCTACTTTGTGACAGTTATGGCTGCAAGACAAGGGTAGGAGATAGCAAGGTTGCAGTGAAATGGACAGAAAATATTTGCTGCTGTAATATGTATACTTGGATCAATGCTAAACCAGGAATAAGACTTACAGGATTGTAATGTTATTTCTTCTAGTTACCTGTAACAGATACAGGTGTGGATGTCCATTTGTTGTTTTAGAAGGGCCTTGCCTGTAATGTAGCACATGCTCACTTCCTTATCACAGCTTCATGTCAGGCTGTAGCCTCAAACTCCTTCTCCTGGGCATACCAGAACTCTGTCAGAAGTCAGTGGGATAGCTGATTAAAATGTCTTAATAAAAAGACCTGCCTCCTTCAATTTTCCTGCTAAAGTTACAGGATTAGAAGCTGCTGGTGCAAGGGTTTGACATGGGTGTGTGTGCTTCCGAGAGCTTCCTTGAAATTTCAGGGCTGTGGGACAGGCTAGTGGACTAGTTAGTGTGCTTTTTCTTGGAGTGAAGAAGCTGAAGAGAAGTGAATGAGATACTGGTGCTAGCATTTGGAAGCTGAGTTCTCAAAAACCTGCCCACCTAGTGCTTCTGTGTTCCCTTCCTCTCTCTTCTGTGTTTCAATGAACACAATGTCAATGTTGACTCTGTTGTGGCTAGATCATGCCAGGTTCCACATTTCTGACCCCTTCTGCAACTTGCACATAGTAGGCTGCCTAGCATAAACGCATTGGTAGGTGAACTATCTAACAGCCAAGTGGTATCACATTTAATCTTGATCGGTGTTGTATAGTGTCTAGATCGTGTTCTAGATACCTTCTTCAAGGAGTGATGAGGAAATGAAGTGCTTTTTGGAGTAAATGTGGGGTTTTTGCATTCTTCAGAAGTGTTAGAGAATACCTATGTGGGAGCTTTCACTCTTGTGTGATGGTGTTCAGTAGATGACAATCGAGTGACAGCTTCTGGCTTGCTGGAATGGTCTGAAACCGTTTGTGTTCTAAACTTTCTAACCAACAATCTGTGATGCAAAGTGGTGTTATGTCTTCTGGATTCTGTTTACTTAGACTGTGTGCAATCAGAATGACAGGCTCCTTTTCAAAATTTCTTGGGTGATAGAACAAAGACTGGGGATTTGAGGCTGCTGCGAGTACCTGTTTACAGTAAACTTGCAGCTGACATCAGTGATTAAAGCTGATTTCAGCAGTTTCTTGTTGGAGACGTATGACTACCTAGTCTTGTCTGTTCTGGCATAAAACCTTCCTGGCATTTAAAAAATCCTCGTGTCTGCCTTCATAAACAGCAGTGTCTTAGAGATCCACAAATCCCTTGTTCCATGCAGCTTTGGCCAGGTCTGTCATTGACTTGGCATCGGCTGAACTGGCTGACTGTTGCATGGAAACAGGAGGATGTTGTTTTGCTGCTCTGAAATTTGTCAGGGCTGCTTTGGAGGTGCCTTTTATTTTTTTTGTTTTTGCAAGAGGCAATTAAACTTAACATATCTGTTCCTTATCACTTTGGCAAGAGGAAGTCACCATATCCTCTTCCGGATGGGGAGGCTTTGAAAGCCTCACTCTTACTGACAGTACCTACCTGCCTTGCTGCAAATACTTCTCCAGTGTGCTCTCTCCTACAGGTGCCAAGTATGACTTGTGTCTGTAAATGGTGAGAAATGATAAGTCTGAAATCTTACTGAGTAGTGTGGAGAAGGCTATGCTGCATAGCTTGGCCTGTTTTACGAAGGCTCTGTAAACTGGAAGAGCTGATTGGTTAAGTTTAAAGTTAAGTTTAAGGTTTAAAGAGCAAAATTCAGGGGCTTCAGAAATAGTTGTGTGGTCCTTCAGGAGCAGCTACCCAAATTAATCTGCATGGCTTGTTAGGCACATCACTACAGTTGAACCCGTTAACACAAATACTCTTATCAGTGTAGTTCAGTCCAGAAATAGATTCTGCAAAACTTTTGTAGCTTGTTATCATTTTTATTTTATCTCAACTGTGCTGTACCCCCAGAGCTCTCTCTAGCATTGTACCATGTATAAAAGACTGCATGTTTGGTTGTCAAGGTCCATATGTAGGCACCTGATGTATTTTAAAAGATCCTAAAGCAACTCTACCTAGAAAGGATGTCATGCCATTCTATGTCATTAGAATATGGATTGATTTTCATTTTTAAAACCTAAATAGCAAGGTTCTACTTGAATTATCTCTGAACTGACGCAGGTCTAAGCATCAGTCTTACTTATCTGGCAAAGCTAGGTTTTTGTGGCACAACCCCCATTTCTGATGTCAAAGCTAACTTGGTAAAGGCCATTTCCAGCCATGCTGCGGCCTGAGCGGCACTGGCCCTGGTTTTGGTGGGGGTGAGGCAGGTGGTTTAAGTCACTGTATGAGCCTGTGGGCTTGCACTTGCTTCTGGAAATACCAAGGTGAGGGAAGGCCTTGATTGCAAAGATGTCAGAACCAGTATTTAAGGCTCCTGAGTTCTTGCGCTTTAACTTAACAGTATCCCTATGTATAAACCATTGTCATTCTTGTTTGCTTCTGAACAGTAAAAGATGTAATAGCATGGTAGATCTGGTTAGGAGCTACTGTTTGCACTAAAGTAACAGAGTAAGTCAAGTTACTTGATGTTTATGGGCTCTGCGGACCTGAATTACCCTGGGAAGAAAGGGAAGGCTCTTCAATGAATTTTTCAAACTCACTGCTGAAGCCTTACCTGAACCAGGAAAGAATTTTTTCGACTAGTTTTAGTGAAGATGATATAGTGGTCATATTAATGTGTTACCATTCTTAAGGGGACTATAACATGCTGCAGGCTCTAATACTTTCTAATGTATTATTGCTTACTGTAAGTAATAATTTAACTTCAGTATTGCTGAAAATTCTGGTTTTGCAGATAACTGAACAACCAAAACTTCCT
>NW_010192429.1:4460-11376 GCF_000695765.1 Mesitornis unicolor
CTGTTTGAAGGCTGAGGCAGTTGTGGTTTCAGTTTATGCATAATCCTGGGGAAGGAGGAATAGGTGAAACAGTGGACCAGGTTTCAGAGCAGTTGTACCTTACCTTGATCTCCAGATTACATTGAGTTTCTCTGCTGCTCTCAGGGAACTGAATTATTAGTGGGGGTAAGAAGTTTTAAATGTCTCTTGCTACAACTGCTGTCGAGTAGCTCTTTGCTGCAGTTCATGGGTGATGGCAGTTGAGAGGCAGCAGAGGGTAACCATAACATGGTCAGTACAGTCCCACTTCAATGATCCTTAGGCTTAAAACACTTTTTGTGATAAAGCACAACTGTACATCCTCAACTGCTAGCTTGTCAGTGTGGCTGCAGTGGAGTTGCTGCGAGTGAAGACACAGGGAACAGGAAGCTGGTCTATTTTTGTTTGAAGTGCTCAGGACTCTGGGTTGTGAGGAGGGATTTTGGTATCACCTTATGGGCAGACCCAAGCTTCAAGACATATTTTGTCTGTGATCACCAGTGTAAGAGTCTGAGCAGTAATAATGCTTCAGCTATCTTGAAACTGTTATGATATGTGGGTTGTGATGTAATGTAACTTCCCTCCCCTGAGCAGTTTGGTTTAGTAACTGTCATTCTACTAAAACTGTCTTGCCTTGTATTAGTAAATCCTTGGCAGGTGGAGTAGTGAGTTCTGTGACTAAGCTGCTAGATAGCCTTTGACTTTGATGTTTGGTTTTTTAATTACCTTGAGTGCTTTTAGCTTTATACTGTGCAGGAAAGTTGCATTTTTAAGGATCAGCTTATTAGTTGCTATGTTTACCACTTCTGACTTCTCTTTAGCCTTGAGGGAAGTGCTATGGGAACTGGTAAAGGCTTCAGTGTAGAGTGCCTGGGACCAGCTGAGATGATAGTCATTTGGGTGCTTGAGCAGAGGAGTGGTGGAAAGTGGAGCACCTGACAGTCTACTTGGCTGTTATCAGCTGGGGATGGATGCAGTTTCCTGGATGGATTCCTGCCAGCCAGAGGCAATGGTGAAGTTGGGGAATAACGTGTGAGACAGTTGACTGTAGGTATTTGCATATGCTTTTATCTTAGTTTGGTTAAGTGGTTAAATGGGAACAGGACTTAATCCTGGATACTACAAGGCTGAAGGGTTACTCTAGTACTTAAAAAGCAAAATAACTTGTGTAAGTGGTGGTTTGTTGCTATTTCTCTGCCGTTTTATCTCTAGTATTAAACTACCCCATTAGTCTTATGACTAACACAAAGTCTAATGTTTTGCCAACAATGAAATCTTCATTGCTCTTCGAAGTATAAGACTAGTTTGGTCACTGATGATACTGTGTTTGTTCCCTCAATTTTGGGAGAACTGAACACTAAACAAAAAAAGAATTGTCACCTCTTCCAATGTGACTTGAGAATTACTAATATCACACCTGACATCCTCTAGAGAATGAATGTATCTGCATCTGGCAGTGACTTTAGCTTTATTTTAATTCCTGAAAGGCAAGTGAAGTATGTGGTCACTGTCAGCTGTTAGTAGTCTGTTGTGAAAGGTGGATGTTCATTTTGCTTTAGAAGGCCACTAAACTTCGTGTTCATAATTTGTATATTTAAATTATATATTTTGCTGTTTGATTCTGCTGTAACTTAAATTTGGGTAACTTAAACTGAGGAAGGAATTGGTTATTTTTGGCCAGCTATGTAGTATTTGTGACTCTGGGCAGTAGAATCAAGCCTTTGACTTTAAAGGAGATGCAAAGGGAAAAACTCTGGTGGACAGCAGGATGTTACTGCATCTCAGCCAAACAATGAGGCTTGCACTTAACTGCAAAGCATGATTTTAATCTTAGCTAGTCCACAAAGGACTGAAGTAGGACTGTGTTAGCCTTGGTAATAGTCAGACTAATATCCCCAGAGTAACTTCCTAGGGAAGCAGAGTTCTAGACAAAAATACTGTTTGGAGCATCTGCCTTACATTTCCATTACCAAGTAAAATTTGAGTGTCTAAACTGGATGGAGAAGCTTGGGTAGTTGTAGGTGACTTCCCTAGTAGTGAATGAATTTACACTTCTCAAACATCATAATACAGTAGCTATAAGGAACTTGGTTTTCCATAGTGTTTTTTATTAAGTGACCTAATTTTTTTTTTTCCTTCTGCAGTGACTATTTATTCAAGTTGCTTCTGATTGGAGACTCCGGTGTTGGGAAATCTTGCCTTCTACTTAGGTTTGCAGTAAGTGATCATCCTTGGAAATGTTATGTAAAAAAGCTACCAGGGAACTTAGCAAGAATTTCTCTGCTACAAGAACTACCTGAAAAGACTGATGTCTGTCAAGTCTGGTATACTGAGGAATAACTGGAGCGTTGCAAAACCCTCTTATCTTCTGCATTTGTTTCTAGCTGATGTATTTGAGTAATATGGAAAGAAATAATATCAAGAATATGCTCAGTTAAGTTTAAGTATAATTTTCCTGTTACTTGGACAAGGTATCTTAATTTAACTTCCAGCATTACACTGAAGGTGGAAGAATACTTGAATCCTGTGGTGTGTGCCCTCAGGCATGAATAGCAAAAATGTCAGCGCAAGACCTTGATCAGTTATTACTTGATCTGAATTATTTTAAGCCAGGTGAAGTTTGATATCTTCATTGAAAAGTGCTTAGACAGACAAGTAATTTAAGTAATACTGTAGGAATAATAAGGTCTTGTTTCCTTTAGTGTGAATGATTGTATAATAAATGTTAAAATAACTGGTGAGCTGCAGTGGCTGAAATTTGTTTCAAGAAGGTCTAGTTTTCCTGTCAACAGGAAAAGTTAAAATGGTTTGAGAGCTGAGTAGAAAAAGCTGGAGTCCAGTGAACTCCTTATCTACATCTGTGCCAAAGTGCAGCTTTATGTTGCCATGGAAGAAGAGGAACAAAAGGAGAATATGGGACATGTGTAGAAACTGGAGTTTCATACTGTTGCAAGATGATGGCAGCACTTGCACAACCTAAACAATTGTTCTGGGCACCTCAGTGAAGAACCTGTTGTGTTTCGTGCTATTAATATGAATAATAATATTGTGGTGTATACAGATAGCATCACTCGAGTTAAAGTTATTGCAGCCACTGTTTATGCAGGATTAGGACATGGAGATGCTAAAACCAGTATGAGCACTAGAAAGATGTAACCTGCTCTGCTCACAGAAGTGAAGGCAGTGGATTGGAAGTGACACCAAGGCTGAAGCAGTACTCCCTGGCTGGAGCAGTACTCCCTGATCAGTCAAGCCTGTTTCTCATGCAGATACTTTTCAATTAATTTTGGTTTCGTGTGAATAATCCAACTTTTTTCTTGATAGACAGCTTAAGTTTCTGCTCAGTTATCTGATGTTTCTTTAACTAAATAGCTTTTTCCTTTAGAAATTTGACTTTATCTAAGCTATTTTATCCTGACACAAGGAATTACTGCAGTGTTTACTTACCTGCGTTCTTCCTACTATAGATTAAATAGTATCAGGCTTTTCAGGTGTACCCTTTTGAGTATTGAAATGTTAAAGAAATAAATGTCATATCATTCCAAAAGGCTTAATGCTTTATTTTTACTTGCACGTGCTCCCTCAGGCAGATGTATCACCTAAGGTGTTTTCCATTTACTACCCAAAGAAATCCCTTGCTTTTGTGATAGCTGTTGGCTGCATAAAGCCTTTTGTGGTATATTTTACATGAAGTTCTATCCTAACAGTTATCTGGGGATAAAAACTTCCTTCGTGCCAGCAAGCTAATAATCACTAGAAGGTAGCAAAGACTGATCTGGTGTTTCTTGTGTGCCTTAAGGCCTGCTGAAGACCCTGCAGTCAGGTCCATGCAAGCTGCTAAACCAGTGCTTCATTTTCCTTCCTGTATTTACACAGACTGCAGAGCAGAGGACTTAACATAAGTACCCAGGCTGTAACTCTACACTGCCTTAGCAACCAGCTGTGGTGGCAGAGGATCTGAAATTCAGTTGTGGAGTGTGACTGAGGCAAAGCCTCTGACTTGTTGCAGGTAGCTGCCATGTAATACAGATGAAGACCCATCAAAGGAAAATAAAAATCTGAGGCATTTGAATAACAGTAATGGTTATTCTAAGTAGCTCTTCAGTCTGCCAACACGAGCAAAGACTGGTTTTTAAACTGCAGTTCAAAAGGACTTAACACTGCAGGATTTCCAGAAAAGAGGCTTTTTGACTAGTTTTTGGAACATGAGTCGTCTTGTTTGAGGTGCTTTTAAAAACCTTTGCAGAATTTTTGTAAAGTGAAAATCACTCAGTGAAAATACCTAGCTACATACTGGACTTTGCCATGAAGGATCAGACTGTTTTTGCTAGAGAGTTAAGTACCTTTTGCCTGGTGCCTGACTGTTGCATAATAAGGCAGGTGCCTGCAGAAGAAGTGCAGCTGGCTTGACTTATGTTCACTCTCTCTCCTAGGATGACACGTACACAGAAAGTTACATCAGCACGATTGGTGTGGACTTCAAAATCAGAACTATAGAGCTAGATGGGAAAACAATCAAGCTTCAGATAGTAAGTAGTATTTCTCAACCCTGGGTACTTTAACCTGTTGAAGCACAGAGTTACATTCCTAACTATTGGTAGTTATCTTTGTACTTTAATCAGTAAAAAGTGGTATCTTCCCTGTTACAAGAGGCTAGGCAGTTGCTACAAGGTTACAAGATTCCCCATGACCTGCCCTTAAAGAGGGATGCTAAGCAAGGCAGTCTGCCTGAAAGAGGAAATTACTTGTTAAACATCTGTTTTCCTGGGAAGAGAAGAAAGCTTAAATATTTAAAAGGCACTGTGGGCTGTGAGCTGAAGATGGGCAGAATCCTGTGCTGGAGTGCTCTCATATAAACTGGTGCAGTTCTGCAGTATTTAGCAAGCATTTGTGTAAGTTCAAGAATGTCACACAGTTGTCCAAGATGCCTGAATTCTATGCAGCTGTTAATAGCAGACTGCATTGTCTGGTGCTGGGAACTCTGCTTTTGTTGACCTGAATGGAAAAACTGACAAAAAATCTAGTTACTGGCGTGTCTGCCTCAGCATTGGGCAGTGTTTTCTGGTTATGCTTTTGGCTTTTCACTTGGAATAAGCAGGGGAGGAGATTTGGCAGTTCTTTCCTCTAATCTTGAAGCACTCTAAAAGGGTTACTGGTGTAATGAAATCTAATATCTATGCAAGGTCACACAATCCTTGTCAGCCACTGCTTCCAGCTCAGGCAGAGGCTCTCTGGACTTGAAAGCAATGACTCAGGGATTCCAGGCTGTGTTGTGGAGTGGGAGTCCAGTTTACAGACAGAAGCCTAAGCCTGAGCCTCCAGACTAATGAAGCTGTCCAGACCAGCCCACTGGGAATGCTGTCGCTACTGAAATCTGTCTGCGAGTCTTATTTTTAATACACAGCTAGCCCTATTCTTGACATTGCTCCAGGGAGAGAAGTGTTTGGGTGAGTGCTATTCCTGTCCTGGTTTGGGGAGAGGTCAAGTACCTGATGTCCCTGCTTAAGTCTCCCAGCAGGAGAGGGGAACCAGGTTTGGTTTGAGTTGTTGCATTTCATCCTCTGTAGAAGATGTTGCCTTTAAATACTTTCACCAAGGAAGCTGAAGAGAGAGAGTGGGTCTCTCATGTTAGAGACCTACATCTCTCTGCAAGATTCCCAGCAGGTTTTTAAGCCCTGGCTCCCATTTGTTCATCTGGCCACTGAACCATGGCTGCTTCATGGGTCAAAACTGTCTGTTTTCTTCAGCGTGATCTCTTGACTACACTCATCTGAAACAAAAGAAATAGAAAAGTACTTACTGAAGTGTAATTCTTGTCAGTTAAAATATCTTATCTTTTCAAATAATCTCTGATGTGTACAGTTTCAGAGCCATTTCTGTAGCTGTGACTTAGACATGCTTGTAGCTGGATGGCTGGTCAGCTGACCTGCATTTCTGGAAGCTCATGTATAACTGGTATGGCTACACTGCAGTAACTGATCCTGTTATTTGTCTTGTAGTGGGACACAGCAGGACAGGAGAGGTTTCGAACTATCACTTCCAGTTACTATAGAGGTGCTCATGGCATCATAGTTGTGTATGATGTTACAGATCAGGTAAGTGTTAAATCTGTGCCTGGAGAGTTTCTCCAGGTGGGATACACAAGTCTGTTAAGTAAATAAAACTAGGAATTTTAACAGCTTGGCCACGTTTGTCAGGCTGTGTTAAGGTTTATCAAGCCAAATGGATGTGTTAGTCTCTTGTTTGTGGCTAAGCACAGAAATAAAAGGAGTAGTGGGATCTGTAGCTCTGAAGCAATTCTATCTTATGATTAATGTAAAACTTGCTGGTAATTGATTTTTCTGTGTGAATACTTAACACTGCCGTGGATGGCAGTAGGTCTGAGTGGCTGATGGAAGTTGCTGAAAGATTTCTGAATGTACTTGAACTTTGGTCTGCAATAAAAACTGGCATTTGAAACAAAGTTGTCCTGTTTGAAGGGCTCTTAGCAAGTGTAGAGTTTCCTGATGTAATAGAAAAAGAACAATTGGGTTCAATCACTAACACAAGTATCAGCAAGGGAGTTCTGCATTTTTGGAGTCAGAGTTTGTTCCAGCATCTCTGCAACAGTGTGGTTTGCACCTAATAAATACCTGGTGCTTTGTAAATGCCTGGGATTCTTCTGGTTTCAGCTGTGTCTCTTATCTCCGCTACAGGAGGAGGAGGAGGAAGAATCCCAGATGGTACAAGTTCTTGTAGTCAAGATATAGAGCAGGGAAAAATACTGGGGGGGAGTGCAGCAAGGGTGGAAGAGCTGATGGTGTAGGGCTTGAGGCATGGACTAAGGAGCTGTGTAGACCTTATGTTGACTCTCCTACCCTGAGGCAAGCAGGGGAGTGCTGTAGCATTGGAGCTCTTT
>NW_010192429.1:11407-25773 GCF_000695765.1 Mesitornis unicolor
CACGCTGATAAGTTAAGTATGCTGCTTCAGATTCTTTCCCAGTCCTTACTGAACACTGCTGAGCTTTCTTCTTGGTTAAGGGTCTTGCTTACAGTTCTCTTATCTCCTAGGAGTCTTTCAACAATGTAAAACAGTGGCTGCAGGAGATAGACCGTTATGCCAGTGAAAATGTCAACAAGTTGTTGGTGGGGAACAAATGTGATCTGACCACAAAGAAAGTAGTAGACTATACAACAGCAAAGGTATGTTGATATTAATGTGTATTTGCTTGACTGAGCACCTAGTCTGGATTGTAATGCACTTGAGTAAGTTCTAGTGCAGACTCAGTGCACAAATGTCAAGGTACCATAAATGCAAGCAGTTTAATGACCCTCTGCTGTGCAGGTTGCAGTCAGATGGGAGTTTGGGAGTGGGGCAGTGGTCTAGGAACGTGTGGCTTATCCAGCAGTGTGCCAGGGGATGTGGTGAGGTATGAACCAGTGTATGAGCTTACTGTTCACTGTTTCTCAATTTTCAGGAATTTGCAGATTCTCTTGGAATTCCGTTTTTGGAAACCAGTGCAAAGAATGCCACAAACGTAGAACAGTCTTTCATGACCATGGCTGCTGAGATTAAAAAACGAATGGGTCCGGGAGCAACAGCTGGTGGTGCAGAGAAGTCCAATGTTAAAATTCAGAGCACTCCAGTCAAGCAGTCTAGTGGAGGTTGCTGCTAAAACTTGCCTCCCCCTTTTGTCTCACAACAATGAATTTGCAATCTGAACCCAAGTGAAAAAAAATAAAAAAATTGCCTGAATTGTACTGTATGTAGCTGCACTACAACAGATTCTTACCGTCTCCACAAAGGTCAGAGATTGTAAATGGTCAATACTGACTCTTTTTATTCCCTTGACTCAAGACAGCTAACTTCATTTTCAGAACTGTTTTAAACCTTTGTGTGCTGGTTTATAAACGTGTAATCCTTGTTGCTTTTCCTGATACCAGACTGTTTCCTGTGGTTGGTTAGGATGTATTTTTGTTTTGATGTTTCTATTGGCATGTTTAGACGTCAGGTTTAGTCTTCTGAAGATGAAGTTTAGCCATTTTGTATCAAACAGCACAACAGTGTCTGTCACTTTCCATGCATAAAATTTAGTAAGATATATGTAAGATCTGATTTGCTAGTTCCTTCTTGTAGAATTATAAATGGAAAGATCACACTATCTGATTAATAGTTTCTTCATACTCTGCATATAATTTGTGGCTGCAGAATATTGTAATTTGTTGCACAATATGTAACAAAACTGAAGAAATGTTTAATAAATATTGTACTTATTGGAAGTAATATCCAGCTGTATGGTGATAAATATTGTCTGAATTTGTATGGCTAAGGGGGAAATCAGGCTTGCATTGTGCACAAAACATATCTGTGTGCAGCCATGGTTCTCAGACTTTCTAGTAGACCAGAGACCTTCCCTGCAAGTAAAGTGAGTGACTGTGGTCCTAAAGGCTGAGCTGTCATGGTGCTTAAGGCACTTGTGCTGTACCGGAGCCACTCAGCCAATGTTCCTGGAGGCACAATGCACTCTGAATGTACAACAGTTCCCTAACTTAGTCTTGGAACTTAATTTATTTCTCAAGGACTCTATTTGGAGAATTTCTGTCTGCTTTGTGTAGGAGGGGAGAGAACAGTATTTCCCTAATGTGAATGACTTCACCATAACCTTGAGGCGGTATAACTTTCTACCAGTATAGTACGTCTTTTCTACCTACTGTTGATTTCATCCTCTTTTAATCAATACTCTTCTGACTTAGTGCAACAGCTTAGGTTCTATTCTGTTGTGTGTAGAGGCATCACAAGGACAAGAAGGACAGTAAGGCCCCACAACAGACTCTGTTGCTCGAAGTAGGCACTATCTTGAACAATTTGGAACTAACCAGCAGCCCAGAGATTTTGGACAGTGTGTGATTCTTTGTACAGAGCTAATCAAATCATTAGTGCCTGATGTCTAGCTAAAAGCCACAGGAAAGCTAGCCTATAACACTTCCTATACATGTAAAATTGTTCAGCTTTATCTAAACTCAAATGTTCAGCCTATTCTGTAAATAGCCTCATGTTTGAAAGACCATGTAACATTCCCCTAGTAGTAAATACACCCTGTGATAGTAAAAATATAGCCTAGGTATGTTGTGAGGTATAAACTAAAATCGGTGCAAATATCCTCTGATCTTTTTTTTTTTTTGAGGGGGGGATGACTTTGGCTAACAGCTTTCTTCAACATAGTTGCATCAATCAACAGGCAATTGTAATACATAAACTATTGTCATGGTTAAGTTGAACTCTTCCACTTGAGACCTTCACAATAAAGTGATGTGCTTTCTATTAGAGATGTGCTTGTTGGTATAATTCATTATATCATGTGGCTTGCTCCTCCCGGAGAGTTAGAGCAGTAGGAGTAGCAAGTGCTGCTAAGATCAGGAAGTGAACCAGAAGGAGGTGTATTGAGGGTAAAACATCTTCCCTTCGGAGAAGTGCACAAATGAACTTAAATGTCAAGATGCCTGCTACATACTATCCAAAACAATGTTAATATATAAAGTAATAAAAGCATTGCAAAACCAACTTGGGCTACACCAGTTGTTTGGTGTTTGTTTGGGGGTTTTTTAAATGTTTTGTTTTTACTCTTTTTTTTTTTCCCCTGAAGTTGTTACTGTGCTGCTGCTGGAAGTGTGTGGGAGAGGGTAAAGCAGGCCTAAAAATCCTGAATGAGGGCACTGTAGTCTCTTAGCTGTGAGCTGAAATATTCAATACCTTAAGGATGAGCCTTGCAAGTGGTAGCAAGGGGGCAGCTGGGGCCTTTCTGTGCATGGAACTCCTGTCCTGCCCCGCTGCAGGCTTTAAGCATTACCTGAATGCTCATAGGCACAGGAGTTGGGTGTAGGTAAAGCCAGGGAGACCAGGCCCCCTGGAACCATTTGCTTGAGCCTTTTTTTTGAACTTACCTTTAAATTGTCACCTGCAGCTTGGCAATTAAAAAAAAATTGCCCTTTAAGCTGAGGAGGTGGAAGATGGGGGAATATTAAAAAAAAACACAACCCACAAAAGTAAATGAATTCTTTGTCATCTATAACTGCTGCAGTGTAACTGTGCTTTTTCCCTTGGGCTTGTGCAGTACGGAAACTTAACTTTGTTCTGTTCCCAAGAATGGGAGGAAGTGATGTGTGCTGCACAGGAACATGATGATCACCATTTAGCTTAAAGGTTAATTAAAGCCAAGTACCAACATTGTGTGGTTGGCTGTAACTTTTTTGGCCAATTAACCTTGTTAAGTTGCTTCAGAGGTGTTCTTTTTTGTTGTGGAAAGGGTTTGGAAACCCGTTTGGGATGAGCAGTGATTAAGTACACCTGCTGCAAGAGGGAAGGCACAACTCCTCACCCAGGAAAACCAGCACAGCGTTACCATGACCACTGCAAGGAATGGGTAACAGCTCTTTGTACATAACCTGGGTCTGCCCTGGGCCTACTCACCTCTATTATTTTATCGAGATTCATATAGCATATTGGCTCTTGGTGTTTATGCAGAAGAAAACTGAAAGTTAAACTGAAAGTTAAATAGACTGCTTCAGCAGGGAATGGTGACTCTCAACAGGAGTGCAGTTTGCTCCTGAGAGCCAGAAGGATTTGCTGTTTCTTGGCTTCTAGCACCTATTTTTGAAGAGCATAAACAAAGCATGAGAACACAGCTATTAAAATCACACAGCTTTACTTGGAAGTGAGTTGCACAGCACACTATGGATTACTTGGTTAAAAACCAGTGTGTTTTTGATGTTTTGCTAACATGTGGAACAGGCCACTTTGATAAAAAAGGAAAGCTACATTAAAACAAACAAAAAAAGGTCAGGTGTCCATTCCTCACAGAACTCCCCAGCGTAGCCAGCACTGTTAACTGCATGTCCCAGGAGCCAAATGGCTGCTGCACAGCTTGCCTTTCTCAAGCCACAGTGGAAAACCAAACCGAGCTCAGGCCAGGCTGGCCAACGCCGACTGCAGTGACTGTATGGATCTGCAGGAGGTGAGTGAGGTGCTCTGGTGCTTGCTGTGGCTCCTCTCAGCCATCCTGGGGCTGGCTAACGAAGCCCAGGTCTGACAGAGGCAGCACCTGAAATAAAATGCATTAATACTGTGCTTTTGCTGCAATCCAACAAACAAACCCACTCCCTTGCCCCACCACTACCAACCCCCCATGTTACACTTAAATCACGTTCACATGCGCTTGGTAGTGTACAGGATAGAGTTATGTATATTTAGTGATTTAAAAACAAACCTACATAAGATACTGTTACTCTCCTCTAAAGTGCTGGAAATAATTATTCCCCTTTGCAATACCAAATTTTAAGGCATGCCGTGAAGTGGGCCATGGGGAAATCAGCAGTCTGAGTTAATGGGGGTAGGAGGGTGGGGAGAGGCAGGGCGAGGTTATCCTGCAGTTCCTAAATTCCTACCTCTTGGTGCGCAGCAGCTGTTAGGAGCCTTCCTGCAACTCTGGACCCAGTGCCTTGCTAACACCCAAGAATGTTTTGTACAGACGCGGCTTTATAGTGATCACTTTATCACTGCGTAAGTGGCCGAGAGATGTGGCAGCTCACAGCTGCCCCCATTTACACTGCCACCACTGCCCTCAAATATCACACACCCCTCCACCCCTTTACGTTAACATTCCACCGTGCCCTCCTGAAACACTGCAGTTTTATTTGAAGGAAGATGTTAAAGAAATCAGCAAAGAAGGTTTCTAACATCTGAATCAATTCCCTTTCCTGCCATGAGATGGCTAACAGAACTTTTCTTTGAAAAAACAAACAAAAAATACCCCTTTCCCATCTTCCCTCTGCTGTGCAAGTGATTTCAGCAGAGCAGCTGTCTGTGCCGGACGGCTGCTGTCCCCTGCACCTGCCCGACAGTGACCTGCCAGCTCCCCTAAAGGCGCTGCCGTGGCCTTCAGCAGGCTCTTGGGTTTCATCAGCTGGGTCACCTCCACCTTCTCGTCCCATGACACACGTTTAAAGACAATGGGGCATCCATCTTCAGATCGCCTTTACTCTTAGGCTTTTCAAACATCAGATTAAAAGAAATTATACTAAAGCCCGTGCTTGCTAATTTCAGTGTTGATCTTCCTACACCTCCCTTCATCTTCCCCCCTCTGCAGAAAGGCTGGTTTGCCCCCCACTCCACTCACCCACTGAACAGCTGGCTGCTGCACCCCCTTGTCCTCCATCCCGTCTTTGCCCTGCACGGGACCCACGGCAGCCAGAGCAGACTCATACAAGTGCTCCGCACGTGTTTCCAGCTCTTCTGACTGTTTCACAATCAAACCCAGCGTGTCTTTCAGAACTGGAAAGCAAAACATACGGTGGAGGCAGCAGTAATGTGACAATTCAATGTCTGGAAGAGCAATAGGAGAGAGTTCCACTCTCCCAGACAGACTTTTTGAAGGAAATAAAGTGTTAGAAATCAATAAGCTGATCTTCATCCCATCCAAGTTGTGATGCAGTTTGAAGAGGGTGGGAAGTGACTCAGGAGCCCCTAGGCTAAGAGCAAAGATACAGAAATAGAAGCTCCCACAGGGAACCTCTGAGGCTGTGTAAGAACGCCCACCCATACTGCAGCACTCAACCACTGAAGCTCTTCTGGTGACTGCAGACGCAGCCTGCCCTTTAGAAACCCCTTGTGCAGGATGCACCACATCACCAGCACAACTGCTCCATGCTTGCCATGCCACCAGAAGGCTGGGCTGTCTCCCCAAATTGGCTGCTGCCACCTGCTCTGGGATGCACTAAGTGCAAGCAGGGTGTGAAAACCACCTCTTGCATTGGACAAAAGCATCTCCTCCCAGCTGCATGCCAACAGCATCCCACAGCCCCATGGGAGCTGACCACACTGCAGGATAAAAACCTAAGGGACCCATAAGAAGCAGCAATACCTCCATCACCCATGATGGATGGCATGGTGTAAGGCATGGGCAAGGGCCAAGGCACGGTGCAGCTGAAAGTGCTCAGGAGTGATCACTTCAAACTTCCCAAGTCACCTCACCTCCAAGTCTCCAGACAGCAATGGAGGTGTAAAACCCTTTTCATTCCCATACAGCTGCTCAATGGCAAACAGGGATTTCAGGGGGTGGACGCTATGACCAGCACCACCAGCTGTGCCCACAACCAGCCCTGCACAAGCACTCCTCCCCACCTGGGGAATTCGCTGCCATGCAGTCGAGGAGAGCTTCTCCCCTCTCCAGCACACTCTCCGTCAGGCTCCGGTGGTCAGCCACATCTTTCCTGAACTCCTGGGAAGGGAAGGAGAAGAAGAGCGCTGCTTTAGAAGGGTTTTTTTTGGAAGAGACACTTGCAGCAGGTTGTCTGGGGAGCAGTTTCCCCTAAGCAGGTTCCCAGTGTTCCCAAATTCAGCTTTGCACACCTGATGCACCCCACATCACCCACCTGGACTGTGCCAGCCATGTCTTACTTCGTGCTCCCAGCTGCCCGCAGCACCAAAGAGGGGGAAGAAAAGCCAGGGGTGATACCTACTGAATAGCGGTGCAGCGATGCCTTCGCACTCTCGGCACCCGTCGCTGCTGGGACCCAGCTGTTGGTGATGTCCGCGACGTCGTACAGCCAGTGAATCAGCTCTTCCAGCTGGCAGCAGAACATCTACTTAACGAAGCAGAACAAAAGGAGTTACTTATTTATTTCTGCAATGAAGATACGGCAGGTGCAGCAATAGGTGAGCCAGCAGGGTTTCAGAAAACCCCTGCTCCCTCCTGCTCTTCTGCAGCGGGGCCAGTGATGTGGTGTCCCCTCCCCTCAGCACACAAACATCCCTAAGCTTGGGAAACAAAGGGTCAACAATTAAAAAAAGAGAAAAAAGAAAAGGGGGGAAAAAAAAAGACAAAAAGCAAAGTAAACCCCTAAACACACCCTAAAACCACAGTGTGGCAAGAATTGAGGGTCACCATGTAATGGCTGGGATGGGGAGGTGTCAGAAGCCAGTGGCACCGAGGCTGAAGGAAGGGGTTTGCCTGCACCACCTCCCAGCCAAAGAGACACCCTCCTCCTCACTGGAACCACACAGTTAATTTGCAGTTGCTTTTCCCCAGGGGTTTGTCTTGTTCAATTAAGTGCTTCCATTTATTTTTAAAGCGTCTCGGTAAGGGATTATTTTTGTAAGATGCTGTACAAACCCCAGAGGCTTCTGCTCTCACTGGAACCAGACTCTAGCCCTGCTCCTTGAGAGTTGGGGTTTTGCTACAAAGCTGAGCTGCTTCTCGCTGGCATCATGATGTGGGGTGACAGGTACACCCTAAAGCTGACCCTTTTAAACTGGCAGTGTTATTCCTACACAGGAGGGGGGATAAGTTGCACTGGTGTTTGCTGCTAGGTGCACAGCAATGATTATTCTCTTGCAAACAGCCCAGCATTGCTTTCAAATTCAGGCTGGTGCTGAGGTGGGGAGGGAGATGGAGAGCAATCCCTGCTGGGTGGGAGCACACCACCAGTGGCAGGATGGCTACGAAGCATCACTTGCCTGAAAAATAAAAATTCACAAAATAATCAGGAAACTCTTCAGAAAAACCCCACCAGTTCTGCCTGGTCCCTTCAGTAGGACCCAGCCCAGTGAAGCTGAGTGAGCCCAGGCTGAAGGGCAAGGCTGATCACACCGCACTAAGCAGCCGGCGAGATGGGGCGAGCAGCGAATGCCAGGTTTCATTCTGCTCCAGCTCCAACCATGGCCCTCACATCTTCCCTGGCGCAGCAGTGCTGTGGGCTGGGGGAAGCAGAGTGCCACATTTCCACTGAGCCCAGCATGGTGATGCTGAGCCCCAGGAAAGGCGAGGGGGGCTCTTGCTCCTTCAGAAGAAATTATCTGCTCTGATGAGCCTCCCTACACAAATTACAATCAGCTGCCAGGCATTGAACATCATGCAGAAGGGAAAACCTTAAATAGGCCATAAACACAGGCACATTTTATGCAAGTTTTTCCCATAATAAACTTTATTTCTGGTATCAGCCTACCTTAATGCACTGGGCAAGGGACTCACTCTCCTGGCTCTTCTTCAGATGCCCCTTGACCCATGGCTCATTTCGGCACGTCCCATCCAACGTGTCCTCAAGACCGGTTGGTAGATGAAGCCCCCGCAGAGGATCCCTAGGGATCCGGCCACACGATTCAGTGTTTTCCCAGCTGGGCTTTTGAGATGGGTGCCACAGCCCAGCATAATCCTCAACATTCCGTCTTTCGTCCCTGTCACCTGCTTCCCCAGAAAGAGCCACCTCAGATGAGAGGGGCTGCCTGCAGTTGCTGTGACGTGGAGGGTTGCAGTGGTCCTGCCTGGGTGTCCTTATAGTTAAGGAAAGACTGGACAAAAACTGAGCCAGTCTTTCCAGCTCCTGCAGCCTTGGAGGCAGGGAGAGGAATTCTTCATCACCCTCCCAGTCTCGCCTCAGGGGGAGCACTCGTGTTGTAGGTAAAAACCCATTAGTGCTTTCTGCCTGCCTTTTGTAGCCTGGGCCGGGGCTCCCCCTGGGGCACCAGCTTCTCCCATCCACAGCAGGGCAGCCAGATAAGCCCGGCCCAGCTGACTCGGGCATTACATCCTTAGCAAAACCTCTGGAAGGATGAAAGGAAGCACTCTTTGTCAAGGATGTTTTTGCAATAGGTAAAGGTTCATAGTATGAGCCAGCTCCTGAGCAGCCCCTTTTTCCAGGCCCTGGGGTGGAGTACTTCTCTGCAGAGGCCATGAACCTCTGATGTCCATTTTCTCTGCCTCCCTGAGCCTTGTCACCTCGGCCGTAGATGCTGGTGGACCTTGACGTACCTGCAGGGGAAACAGAAAAGCTGTCCAAATCTATTCCTGAGTCATGGAGGAAAGGCTCCGGCATCTTTCCCAGCTTGTATGTTGGCTTCAGAGGATAAGCATAATCCAGCAAATCCTCGTACTCTTTATTGGGGTTCCAGTGGGGCGAGTGACGGTTGGGGGATGGAGGTAACGAATCCGGTATGGTGCACACCCAGTAATTGGCTTGGTAGGACGACATCTCTCTGATGCGCCCCATGGTGGTGCGGTCATCACACAGAAGGTTGAAGGGCTTGTGCACCCATGGTGCCCTGCCCTCTGCCGCACCCCACCGACAGTATGGGTCCTGGGTGGCACCGGCCACAGGAGAAGGCATGTCCACACTGGCTGGCAAGATTTGGGATTGCTCTTTGGAGAGGCCATTTCCTTCTGAAGACAGAGTAGAGAAGCTTGATGCGGAGTGGTTCTGCAGGGCACTCTCGGGGCTGAGGGGGGTTTGGGGCTGCAGGAGCTCCGGGGTGGAGGAAAATGGGGATTGAGATGCCAGCCTTTGGCTCCACTGGCTGGCATGGGCATGGTGGCAGCTGGCAGCAAGGATGCTCTCCTCTGCAGAGTTGCATCGGCTGGGAGGGCTGGACACCAGGTCGCAACAGCCCAATGCCTTCACCTGGAGGGAAAAAGGAAAGGGAGAGAGAGAGAGATGCATAAAATGAAACACAGCATCCAGACAAAAGGCTCCTTTGTACTAGGACATGGAGAGAAAAGCCCTGCCCTGGACCCACTGTGAGGAAAGGCTGGGAGGGGAATTCTGTTCTGTCTGTGGGACAGCATGCAGCTGTCCAGAGCCCAGAGCGGGGCTTGTTTAAGAGAAGGCATCCAAGGGCTTGGGAAGCTGCATGAGTCATTTGGCAGCAAGAGACACTCAGTTAAGGCAATATGAGAATTGAGGCAATGGCTCAGGTATTGGAGCCCGAGCCCGAGCCCTTCCCCACCGCACAGCTCAGCCTGGGGCTGGGGTGGGTGCACTCTGGCTGGAGGAGATGGAAAGCTGTTGCTGGGACAGCCCAGACAAACAATTCCCCACCTCACCTGCGACCACCTGATGATGCAGTGACACCTGTACACCTGTGTGTACAACCCTCTCACCTGCTGTTCTTCTGAGGAGAGGAACCGGTGGCCAACACGATGAGACCCATCACCACCATCAGCGGCTCTACCAATTAACATCTCTGTCTCCGAGAGGCTTGCTCTTGCTCTGGAAAATCTGGATGTGGATGCTAAAGACACTTCTTGGCAGTAACTCAAGCCTCCCTGGGTAACACCAGTGGCCAAGTGACTGCATCCACTCACTGCCACGCTCTCCATCCCTCGCAGGCAGGGCTTGGCTTCCTCTGCCTCTAAAAGCCAGCGTGGGCTGTTCACTAGCTCCGCGTAGTCAGTCTCCACCTCTGTGGAGTCCCATCTGTCATCACCCTCGGGCTTCCTGCTCAGCAAGCCCTCAGAAAGGGACTTTCCCACATCCATGGCCATCGGGACAGAAGTTCTTCTGCAAGACGATGCCAAGCCTCAGGCTCTCTGAAATACACAACATAGGGTAGCAGCAACTCACCATCTCCCTGCGTCTCCATGCCATGTGAAGAAACTGGGTATATCTAATAACAAAAAGCTTAAGCATGTTCTTGGTTGGACTCCAAAAATCATAAAGTTGCATCTTGGTGCGTCAAGTGGGAGAGAGGAAAGAGCAAACATTCACATCTCAGTAGCGTTTTCTGGTTTGGAGGACATGTCACACAGGGAAAATCTAATTAAAGCTCTGGTCGCACAGAGAACAAACCTGTGCTTTACACCTTGCTGGTATGGTGCAACTGTCTCCCAGATTAATGGCCAATCTCACAAGCAGTCTGTGCACCATGAAGTGACTGGGCTTGAATTAGACATCATTTACTAGGACACAAAGCACCTATTAGCATTGCTGAGCCCTGAAGGCCGTTGGTGTGGAAAGTTGAGGCGTTTTTTAAGAGATAAACTCAAAACCTTGAAATGGAAGTGAAGTGAGAAGTATATATGAAAAATTAGAGGGGGAGGTAGGACGCTGTAAAACCCAAACTTGATGCTTAGTTCTGCAGCTTCTACCTCAGTTCATGAAATTAACTCTTTGTGAAATTCATTAATGGAAATACTTGCTCAACCACTGACACATTTTCAAGCGTGCTGTACAGCCAAGTCCATTGCATTTTGCTGCAAATCCTTTTAACAGGAGATATTACTCCTGAAGCTGGAGCTCCGAGTGCTCCACACACAGAGATGCTCCACCACCACCCTCTCGCCGCCCATGCTGGACTCAAGCAAGGAGCTGCAGCAGGAAAAGGCAGAGCCAAATCCAGAAGACCCAATATAGCATACAGGAGACTGTTTTGCGAACAGCAGCCAGACCCAAGCGTCTCTGCTTGCATTTTCTAAGCTAGCAGGACTCAAAAAGACTCTCAACACAGATGAAACCTTGCAGGCTCCTCGCAGAGCATTGCAATTGGCACTGCCAAAACCCCCATGCTCAGGCACAGGTCTCTGCAGAGCCCCTCACGGCAATATTGAGCCCTCTTCCAGCAACTCCAGTCCAAAACTGTGCCAGCATTAGGAAAACACCAGCAGAGTGGTTTTGCCGATAACACCCCGGTGGGTAGAGGCGTACCGGGTGGAGAGGCCAGCACCCTTGAGCGTCAAGAGCAAACTCAACTTAAAAAGGAGGAAAGAAAAAGTCTTCCCAAACAGTACTTGGAAGCAGGAAACAAACTGATACTCACACCCTCTGTCAGCTCTTTTGTCGCGATCTCGCTTTAGGATCCACCCCTCCAGCAACAGGGGTTTTCTCATGGGCAGAGCCCATGCACAGAACAAAGCGCGGCAGGGCGGTGCGCCGGGTCTCCAGGGGAGACCGAATTCCCGGCACAACGCGCAGCCGGCACCGTGGCCGCCTTCCCCCTCCCCAAGAGCCGGCAGCCCACGCGATTGCAGGGCAGCTGTATTCAGTACTCAGCACAGCCGCAGCTGCGGGGCATACGAGCACAGCTCGGGCTCTCCCAGCCCTCCACGCAAGCTGTGTCCCTCTGCTGACACCTCTGCTCACCCACTCGGTCACCTGAGTTGCCACCAAATACAGCTCTGTGCAGGTCACATTATCCTAAAATCGATGGTATTGCTCTCTTTCCCCCCTCCCAAAAAAAGCTGTCAAAAAAATCCCAAACAAAAAGGCACGGTAATTGCAAGAAAAGTAGCTAGTAAACCTACTCCCACTAAATTCTTGTACAATATATCATAAAAACACATGTAAGTCTGTATTTTGCTTAACAGAAGGTAGATTTCTGTTAAACAGAAATCCCAGACCACTAACAGTATCCCAAACCACTCACACACCCATGTGTTTCATATGCAGTGTGTGTGTGATTTCGTCACATATCCATCACACAGATTTTAAGGCAAATGGCCTTTGAGCCCCAGGATGCAGCCCCCTGTTACCTGCCAGCCTGCACTGACTCCCATTCAGTCACTCTTAGTTGGTTTCCTTTAGACAGTCATGCAAGCAAGTATTAGTGAAGCAAATGCCAAAAGGTCAAATCCAACTTAAGGGTGATTTAAATGCCCAGAAAATTCCCTGAGATACACTTGTTTACTGGCTTTAAAGCCAGGGCCCTGTCCGCAAGGAGAAACGATGCTTGCTGGTTGCGTTCCTCCTCCTCCAACTAAAACCTACTGAGCAAAAAGCTGCAGGGCGATCAATCGTGAAGTACGGTGTACTAAATCCCAGGATCCGTTTCAGAGTCACGCAGGCTGCTTCAGCTTCACCGTGCTGGGGGCAAGTGATGCAGCAGAGAACATCACTAGTTACCACAACGTGAATGGGCAGATCACTGGCTCTAATCCCTCCTTGCATGCACCGGCAGAGCTGTACACCCAAAAATGAGCTGGTAAATAGAATTCTTAACAGAGCAGAGGGCGCTGGACACTCACAGTTTAGGACATAAACGACTCAACAATCAGCTTGGTTGTTGGGTAGTGATTTTAAAAATATATAAGCGAAACAGAAAAGCTTAACAAGGCATCAAAACAGACTTTAAAGTTTTAAATTGAATGTGCAGTAATTAACGATCAACCTCAATACCCTTTATTTTTAAAAGATGTCATGTTAAATTCAAAGTGATGTTGAACATCATTATCTCCATCAGATTTTGTGGCTTGAGTCATGTGCCAGTCAGCCCAGCAAACACAACTATAAAAAACATATATAAGCTCAAATTTGTAAATTTATTCAAAACCTGTAAAGCATGTGTTAAGCAACATAAAAAAAGAAATTAGAGGTCACAACTCATCTGTTATTATGGTAATTGCACGCAGGGTTGAACTACTCTGAACATTCAAGACTCTGTTAATCTTATGGGTGCAGCATGCAGTAATATACATTTCCATGATGCCATCAGTCTTTAAAAAAAGAGCGAGTGCTGGTTCACAGGTTCATTAAATCTCCCAAAGCTAACTGGAAGCTAAAGAGAAACGAGGAAATTTGCCAATACACACGAGTGAGAGTAAATCTGCTTATTTCAGAATTTGTAAGGATATTCCTAGGGCCACAAGGGATTTCACTGCATTTTCAAAAGTCTCTTAATTCAGGAAGGGAATTTCAGCTAATTTCAGGGGCAGCTGGCCATACAACCACACTTGGATGTGAACCACATGGGGAAGTTGCACACATCCCATACACAGAACAGTCAGGCAAAAAGTCATATTTCCATACAGACTGAAAATGCTAATGCCACCAAGTGAAACTCCCAACTACAAGAGCATCTAGAAAATAAGGTTTCTCACCATTTTCCAACAAAACTGCAAAAATTCAGAGGTCAGGTTGCTGGTGGTGGCAATACATTGAGATTAACCCTCACGACAGGAAAAGGCCAGCCCAGGTCTTCATTCAGGACTGACACAGCTCTGCAGAGGGATGTATGACCACAGCTTTAGGCACGGTGGAGACTTTCCACTGGCCTTAAAACCACAGGAAAACAGCCAAAAATCCCAGCTACACCCAAGCCCTCAATTGTCTCACCAGCCGTGGAGTGGCACAGGAAGTGTACCCGCAGTCAAGTTTTTAGGTAAGAGATGAAGACAGTGGCCGTTTCATTCATTTCAATGCGGGAAGGTCCCCGGGGATCTCTCGAGAAAAGCGATCCCTCAACTTTTTCGCGTTCCCAGAAGGCACCTGCCAAAGAGCCGCACAAAACCCGGCGGACAACAGGAGCTCTGTCCAGCGAGCGCCGCCCCACGCCCGCGGGTATCGCCTGGCCGGCAGGGAGCAGCTGACACCGATAGAGTTTCCGTCTCCCACCAGCTCTGGTTTGACTGGGGAGAGGCTTTCTGTTGTTGTTTTGGGGAAAAAACACACCTCTTTCGCTTTTCAGGCCTGCGGAATATGGAGTTTGGGGGTTTTTTTGCTCCTTTTTTGCATGCTTTCTGCCCGAAAAACCTTTCTGCATCTTGAAAAAAAAGAAATAACGGCAAT
>NW_010192430.1:0-2460 GCF_000695765.1 Mesitornis unicolor
GAAGAACTGAAACTGTCACAGGAGTTAAGAGAAAGGCGAGCACAGGCACTGCGAGAAGCTCTCTCTTGTTCCTGCTCCGGAATAGCCCTGGCCGAGGGGTCCGCAGTGAGTCCTCTCCCGCAGAGCCGCCCCGCAGCCCGGCCGGGACCGGCCCCTGCCTCGCCGCCGGCTCCCTGCGCCCCCCCGCAACCCGGGGAGGGAGGCTCCGAATACGAGAAACGACTCGCGACCCTGTATTTTTCTATTGTTTTTAGCCGGTGGATCAATTGTCATCAGTACTGTCACCTAAGAAGCAATGATTCCGATTCATCTTGGCATCTGATTTTATTCTAATGGGTTAAATTGGGTTCACTTTTACAATTATCCCAGGTTTGACTGCGTAGTATTGCATGACAACTCACAGTTTCATCGGGTTTGGCAAAGCGAGGTTGCTCCATGAATCCGTATATCATATCACATCAGATCAGGCTGAAGTTTGCTGTTTAGGGACTCCATTTGAGAGGCTTTTTATGAAAATGGGAAGGGTTGATGCAGTCCACGGCTGGTTCAGTGCGATTTGGAAAAAAAAATAAAATGTGGAGAGATGGCAACAACACGGGGTTTGCTGCTCAGCTGTGAATAAGCACAGAACGAAAAAAGCGACATGATGGGGAAACGCTCAGCTCACTACAATATTTTAGCAGCCTCTCAGTCCTCGCCCTTTTTAAAAATTTCCTAATATGTTCTTTGCTTTATTAGTTTTATTTACAACCAACTTCCCATTAACACCTCACCTGATTACTGAGGAGCTGAGACAGCTAATCAAGAAAATCCAGCAAACCAGCCAAAATTGAGAGGTAGGATTTATTTTTGCTTTCATTCATTCTTACTTATTTATTTAGTTTCGGAAAATATTTCGAAAGAAACAAAAAACAAAAGGCAGCTATAAGTGTATGTTGGTGAGAGGTCAGAGGTTAGAAATTCACGTCAATTCTATATTAGAGGCTATGTAGCGGAGGGGGAGAGAGAGGGAGGAAAAAAAACCCCTTTCCACCAAGCAGCTTGTTTATTTTAATTAACATAGGGATCCTCTGCTAGGAACAACCTCCATCTACTGGCTAGATCATTGCGTCTCTTCTCCATCCAAAACCCATCCCTCATCACTCATTAAGGAGGGTACAATTTTGGAAGAAGCTTCTAAGGTCCCAAGGTAAGCTCCTGCATGAGTCTTTGCTAGCAATGCAGCTATTTAGACCTCACGGATGTCATTTGCGAGGTGCTGCTTTGGCGCGGTGTTTGTGGTTTTTTTAAACAACGCAGAATGGTCGTTTCCCCAGGTGTATTCGCAGACAACATTTGCTGCATCTGTATTTTAATCTAGAAAAATAGCAGCCTGGGAAGATTGTGCCATTCACCTCAATAATAATAATTTTTAAAAGACTGTGGTTTTGTCTTTCTTTTAAAATTTTTTTTTAATATTTTCTCTCTTTTTTAAATGGACTGGCTCCTTTCACCTGTCAGTATAACTAGCTTGTAAGAGGGTCCTTTTCAAAAGCAGCAAAATATGATAATTTCAAATGGCTTAATTAAAACCGGAGTGCAAATACGATTAAGGTTAATATCAGAGTAAGAAGCTAACAATGCTGAGATCCTTGGCGGTGAAGAGCTTCGTGTTAGACAATAATCTGCCTCTTCTGCGTTCTCCTGGTAGTGTGATCACTTGTTTGTGGTCAGTCACAGCGCTTGGCTATGGAGATGTGTGTGGGATTACTGTGCAAAGCACCTAATTGTTTATTATTTACATATCATCTCCTTAAGCAAATGAATATGTGGCTTAATTTACATATTTTCAGATTACCGGCAGGTCCGAGCGCGTTGGAGGTTTGGGGTTTTTAATTCGGCGATGTCTGGGGTTGGAGCTGCCCTGCGCTGGCGCTGCTCGCAGAGCGCAGCCCGGCGGGGCTCAGGGCGCTGGGACCGCAGCCCGGGCCCCGGCGCGAGGGTCCCCCAGCTCTGCAGCCGCCACCCGAGAGCTGCTCCGCCGTGCTCGAAAGGACCCGAGGCAGGAAAAAGATGGGGATGGTAAAATACGTCGATTCTGACACCGAAGTTAAATTTTAACAGTGTCGGGCTTCAAAAAAAATGCAACTCATTTACATGCTGAAAACGACGTTAGCTATATTTGATGCCACCGCCGAAATGTAACTCTATTCAGATTTTCCTTCTTTGTGTCTAGATTGCTTGTACTAGCCGCGGACTTCACAAAGAGACGGGGTTGGTTGTTAATAGCACCATACACCACCACAAGCTCGCAGAGCAGAAAATAGCGTTAGGATTTAAAAATAAACCTGGCTTTAACCACCCGACTCGCAGGCAACAGGACCGTAATCCTGTTGCTGTTATCACTACGCGCTTTAGATTTCTGGAAACGATTAAAGTGGCGGCGCCTTGAGTCGGGCGGAGGCGGTGTGCGGCTCCGCT
>NW_010192431.1:0-1228 GCF_000695765.1 Mesitornis unicolor
GCTGTAAATAAACAGTTACTGTTTGTTTCCCAATTTGTCTGTCGCATATTCGGTGCCGGCCTCACAAGACCAGATTTATTCTTCCCGTTTTCACAACACATCCCACATACTGCATACTCTGTATAAAGCTGAGGGACCACGAGGGTCAAGTCTTTTCTTCTGCTATGGCTGATGTCTGAGCAGAACCCTGCCAGTTCGTAGGCCTTTGATCCCGATCTGTACATTCCTGAATCCAGTTCCTGTATCCAGATCCTGCATGCTGCTCCCACCTACTGCTGGGTCCAGTCTGGGCCTTTTCCAGGGCCCTGCTACACACATCCACTGGTGACGTAATTGTCATTGGGAGAGGGTGGAGGGAGGATTTTATATTGGTTTTGTATATATTTGTATATATTTCATTGTTTTCCTACTTACAGTATTATATTGTAGTAGTAGTAGTATTGTTTCATTAAACCTGTTAGTTTTCTTTAAGTCTCTCACCCCTATTATCTTTCTCTTCCCTTTCTGAGGAGGCCAGCCCAGGCCTCAACCATGACAACCCTCTTCCCAAATACAGCTCTGATCACTTTTGGCAGGCAGAGACCCTGGGGACTCTTCAGCACTGTGTCACCCCATCCCCCTGCAGACACCAGCTGTGGGATGCTGGTCCACAGTCAGACCCAGATCTCAGCTGGGGCCTGAGAGCCTTGTCCAACCCACGTGGAGCAACCTGCAGGAACCAAGCACCAAAACACAGATGGAAAAGTGACTGTTGCCTGTGATGTGTCTGTAGGGGATGTGGGCTGCAATTGCCTTCAGCAAGTAAAGATGCAGAGCTTGGGGTGGGTGGATGGCAGCCATACAGTCAGAGTGCCCTGCTAGCAGGAGAAAATCCCCAAGAGCAAACCAAGTGCTGCTTTCAGCCTCCATGCCACGAACCAGGGAAGACACAAGGGCTGACCAGCAGCGCTGGACTGTGTAGACAGCCGCTAGGACTTTGTCCTGGAGCCTCAAATGGAGGAAGGCACCAAGAAGATGAGGTGCTGGGGACATGGTTTATTAGTGGACAGGGTATTGTTGCACTCAATTATCTTAAAGGTCTTTTTCATTCAAATGATTCTGTGACTGTCTGGCTGTGTGGTTCTTGTCTTGACCTGATGGGTCCCTGGGAAGTCATGGCCAAAGCATCAGTGAGCAGCGTGCAATGCTGATGGGTGAGCATGTGTGGCAGATGCACCCACCCTACTAA
>NW_010192432.1:0-244 GCF_000695765.1 Mesitornis unicolor
TGATGGGAGCTAAACCCCCCAAAACCTCATCTAACCCCCCCCAAATCCCCTCTAACCCTAAAACCTCCTCTAAACCTCCCAAAACCCCCTCTAAACCCCCCAAAATCCCCTCTAAACCCCCCAAAATCCACTCCAGACACCCCAAATCCCCCCAAATTCCCTCAGGACCCCCTCAACATCCCCCCTAGACCCCCCCAAAACCCCCTCAATCCATTCCCAGGTTCCCTCTTCCCCCCTAACAACC
>NW_010192433.1:0-2307 GCF_000695765.1 Mesitornis unicolor
ACTCCTAACATTCTCTGATTCTGTGATTCTAAACCATATTTTCAAGGCTCTTACTATATTTCCCCCCGTCGTTCTTGCAAAAACTTCAGCTTGAATAAATCTTGACACTATTTCTACCCCTACCAGTAGGTACTGTTTTTCCTTCTGATTTTCACAGAGGGCCGATATAATCTATTTGCCATGCTTCCCATAGCCACTTTTTGTCTTGTAAATGCAGCAGCTTGTCTTCCAAGGGATGCTTTTCCAGGCGAATTCGGCACTGCTCACTGGCCGATATACAAGTCTTACAAATTTCCCTTGTGATGGGCCATCCCCTGGATTGGGCCTTAGTGTAAAGATCTTTGACTCCTGTATGGTTTCTTTTTACATGCAGCCACTCCAGCAATCACTCCCAGTCCTCTACTGTCTGAGCATTTTGGAGAGGAGCCAATCAGGATAATTCGTCAGCCCTGCTATTCCGTCAGCTGATGGGGGTGTCATCCTGTTGGTGGGAGGCTAACCAGGCTACTGCAAACTTTCCTTGCCTGGCAATAGTCAAGATGTCTTGCCATTTATCTTTTTGCCATACTGGTATCCTATTTACTTCCCATCCATTTTGTTCCCAAAAGGGAAGCTACTCAGTACAACTCTTGAACACAACATAAGAATCAGTGTAAATGTAAACAGGGGAGGTAGATTGCACCTCATGTTGGAAAAAACTCCATAGTGCAACTAGTTCTCCTACTTGAGCACTGCCTTCACCTTCAGTGACTATCTGCCCATCTGCATCCATGCGGAGTGCTACAGTTCTGTATTTCCACAATTTTCCCTCCCGCTTAGAAGATGCGTCTGTAAACCACACATTTTGCAATTGACTAAAAATCGGAGGAGCTACTTCTATCACGGGGAGGAGTCTGGTGCTCTCTTCATCAGAGCTCATTTCTTCCTGGACAGTTAGCATTTTTATGGCCCCTTCTGTTACTGTAAAGGTGTCACAATAATGTTCTGTCTGGGCGTACCATTTCAGCACAGAGGCTCTCTGAGCCACCCAGTCAGGGGGCGATGTTCCTGCCAAAACTGCTTTGATCAGTTACTTTGATCAAAGTACTACTAGTTGCTGTCTTATGGTTCATTTGGCTTCTCTCAAAGCTAAACTTACTACAAACAGACCTTTCTCCCAGGTTGTGTATCTTTTTTCAGCATCTTTAAAGCTGCGGGATTAGAACCCAATGGGTCTGGTGGGTCCTTCTAGGCCTTTTTGCCACAGATGTATTGATAGTCCAGTTTTGGCAAATCCCCATTCAATGTGAATGGGGTCCATGGGAAGAATTGGACCTAGAGCTTGGTGGGTAGTGGCCTCAAACACCAGCAACTGCAATGCTTCCTCATGGAGTCTTGTCCATTCCCACTGGGCCCCTTTTCACAACAAATGATATAAGGGTCTTGCAATGACTGAAAAATCAGGGACGTGTTTTCTCCAGAATAAAAGTAATCCTAATACATGTTTGTCATGTCCCGCTCTGAAGGAGAGGGACAAGTGACTAAGATCTGCAAATCCCCTAGGAGTTGAACAACGGTGAGACAAGTCTCATGGTTCCTAATCAAAGTGTTTAATGAGCAATTCCAGTCACCAATACTACATTTACTTGCTTCAGTCAGGACAATAAACTCGACAACCAACAAATTAGTGACAGATCAAAACAGCAGTAGCTTTTCCCACAGTAACCAACTTAATAGCTGACAATAGCAACAAACGACCGCAGTTCTTCCTAATAGCTGACAACAACTGACAATATGGGCCTTGTGTTACTTAAAAGGGAAGGGGGAGGGGGGGAGAGAGAGAGAGAGTGGAAAAGTGAGGATATGTCCTGGTTTCTATCCATGGTCCACATGGGAGAATTAAAAGGGGAATGGGCTGGCACTACAATGCCTTGTCCCTTTAAATCTTCTAGTATGAGTGTTATTCCTTCTCTGGCTCCTAACAGAACTGGGTAGGTTTTAACTTTTGTTAACTTTGAGAGGGGGAGTGGCTGCATGGCTTGTAGCAGTCTGACATCAATAGCAGGGGAGCTGAACGAATACTGCCTCCCTCTGTTATCACTCCAGGCACTTCCTTTAAGAACATCCAACCTCAGGAAATTAAGTGGAAATTCTCCGACAACCATTGTTACTATGATAGCATTAGCTTCTCCTGGCAGACCCAAGCTAACTTTTGCTAATTTCTGGAATTGTATGTTGTCAAAGGCATCTGCCACAAATAGATTTTGTTTAGAAGGGATAACCCCACATATAGCGACATCAGTGTAAGGATCGGTCTGGCTCATAGTT
>NW_010192434.1:0-1589 GCF_000695765.1 Mesitornis unicolor
CCAAATTTCTCCCAATTTCCCCCCAAAATTTTGAATTTTCCCCCAAATTTCCCCAATTTCCCCGAAATTTCCCAATTTCCACCCAAATTTCCCCAAAATTTCCAAATTTATCTCAATTTCCCCCAATTTTTCCCGATTTTCACCTAAAATTTCCCAAATTTCCCCCAAATTTCCCCAATTTCCCTGAAATATCCCAATTTCCACCCAAATTTTCCAAATTTCTCCCAATTTCCCCCCAAAATTTTGAATTTTCCCCCAAATTTCCCCAATTTCCCTGAAATATCCCAATTTCCACCCAAATTTTCCAAATTTCTCCCAATTTCCCCCCAACATTTCCCAATTTTCCCCAAAATTTCCACATTTCCACCCAAAATTTCTCAATTTCCACCCAAATTTCCCAAATTTTCTGCATTTCCCTCCAAAATTTCCCAGTTTCCCTCCCAATTTTCCATTTTCCCCCAAATTTCCCTAAATTTCCCAACTTTGCCCCCAAATTTCCTGATTCCCCCCATTTTTTCCCAATTTCCACTCAAATGTTCCCAATTTTCCCTGAAATTTCCCAATTTCCCCCCGATTTTCCCAATTTATCCCAATTCTCCCCAAATTTTCCCAATTTCCACCCAAAGTTTCCAAATTTCTCCCAATTTTCCCCCCAAATTTCCTGATTTCCTCCCAAGTTTCCCTCAAATTCCCCCAGATTCCAAGATTTCCCCAAAATGTCCCCAAATTTCTGCTAAATTTCACTCAATTTTCCAAAATTTCAAAATTTCACTCCAATTTCTCCAGATTTTTCCCACTTTCCTCCAATTTCCCCCCAAATTTTCCCCAATTTCCCAAATTTTCCCCAGGCTTCCCCAAATTTCTCCCAACTTTTCCCCAATTTTCCAAATTTCCCCAAAATTTCCCCTATTTTCCCCCAGATTTTCCCAAATCCCCCCAAAATTCCTAAATTTTCCAAAAATTTTCCCCAATTTCCCCCAAATTGTCCCCAATTTTCCAAATTTCTCCCAATTCTCCCAAATTCCCCCCAAATTTCTCCCAATTTCTCCCAGTTTCCCCCAAAATTTCCTCCATTTCCTCAAAATTTCCCCAAATTTCCCCCAATTTCCCCAAATTTCTCCCAAATTCCCCCAAATTTCCCAGTTTACCCCCAAATTTCCCCAAGTTCAAAAATTTCTCCCCAATTTTCCCCCAAATTTCTCAAATTTCCCCAAATTTTGGCCCAATTCTCCAAAATTTTCCCCACTTTCCCATCAAAATTTCAAACTTGACCAGCAATTTTCCAAATTCTCCCCAAATTTCCCCCAATTTCTCCCAATTTTCTCCCAGTTTTCCAAATTTTCCTTCCTTTCCTCAAAATTTCCCCAAATTTCCCCCAATTTTCCAAAATTTCTCTCAAATTTCCCCTCAAATTTCTCAAATTTCCCCAAAATTTCTCCCAACTTCCCCCCAAATGTCCCAATTTACCCCAAAATCTTCCCCAATTTCAAAAATTTTTCCCAAATTCCCCCAAAATTTCCTAAATTTCCCCCAATTTTCTCAAATTTCCACAAATTGTCCCCAAATTCTCAAAATTTCCCCCAAATTTC
>NW_010192435.1:0-315 GCF_000695765.1 Mesitornis unicolor
GAAAACCCATTGCACGCAGCATTTTCCCCCATTTTTGCAAGGAAAACCCCATTGCACACAGCGTTTTCCCCCCATTTTTTGCCATTTTTACGAGAGAAAATCCATTGCAAACGGCATTTCCCCCCGCTTTTATCCATTTCTACCGGAAAAAACACCCGTTCCACACAACATTTCCCCCACTTTTACAGCATTTCCAATAGAAAACCCCTTCACCTCCTCATTTCACAGAGTCACAGAATCGCTTGGTTGGAAAAGCCCTCTGAGATCATCACGTCCAACCGCTCCTGTCTACCCCCTAAACCATATCCTTAAGTA
>NW_010192435.1:639-1131 GCF_000695765.1 Mesitornis unicolor
CCATCCTTGTGGCTCTTCTCTGAACACGCTCCCGAATCTCCACATCCTTCTTCTAGTGAGGGGCCCAGAACTGAACGCAGCACTCAAGGTGCGGCCTCACCAGTACAGTACCATTTCCTTCCCCATTTCCCTCCCTCTCCGCAGATCGCCGAGACCGTCCTGTCCCAGGACTGCGCCCAGAGCTGCACGTGCCACGCGGCCGGGGGCGCGCGGTGCCACCCGTCCCCTTGTCCCTTCGGCTGGGGCTGCGGGTTCAAGGACGGCGCCCGAGCCTGCGTAGAACAACCGGGGCGCTGCACCCTGGCCACCGCCTCCCGCTTCGCCTCCTTCGACGGGGCCACCGGTGCCGCCGCCGTGGCCACTGGCATCTACGTGGTGGCCGCTTTGTGTGACCCTGGGAGCCCCGTTTGGTTCCGGCTTTTGGGTGACGTCAAGGAGGACCGGGACCGGCCGACGGTGGTGGCGCTTCACCTCTTCACCCGCCGGGGCTTC
>NW_010192436.1:0-19459 GCF_000695765.1 Mesitornis unicolor
TTGGCCTCTTTTGTTGGCGGAGTTGAGGTTTAACAACGCCTGCACCTGTAGCACGTCCGATGGCTCGCGGGGGGTGGATGGGGACATGGAGACACCGCACTTCCCGCTTGCTGCGCTTTTTAAGCCCGTTTTGCGGTGGGGAGGGCGGAGCGGGGGCTGGGGGCGCCCTTTCGAGTGCCCTTGCGAGTGCCCCCACCGCCGTCAGCCGCGGTCCTTTCCCGGCCGGACCGAGCAGCATCGGGACGTGCGGGCTCAGCAAAAGGAGCTGCATGGGAATAAAATGCAGCAGTCAGATTTATTTGTTGGTTTCTTTTCTTAATTATATCCATAAGCTGGCTCTTCGTTTGGGAAACATTGGAGCCGTTTCCCTGAATTTCAATTCATTGGCATTTAATTCATTACGCATTATGAGGGTGTGATGATTTTTGCCAGTAGTAAAAACAAAGGAAAGGAAAACAGAAAACCAGAATGTTTAAGCACTCTGGTGGGCTGTGAGACCTTAAAGAGCCTCTGCTGTCCCTTTTTTCCCCCCCACTCTTGGTTTTTTTTTTTGCCGGTACAGTAATAACATTGCATACTGCAAAGATAAGATACTGTGTGTGCAGTGTATCTACTACCTTGTATGCTCCTGGGTGTGTGGGATTGTGCTTCTTAATACAGAAAAAAATGGTTAAAAATGAAATTGTAACTTCTGACAGATGCATTTGAACATTTAGTCCTCTGTATGAAAAACAGCAGAATGCTTCTCTCCTGATTGTATTGTTTTAAACTTTTTTTTATATTACAAATGCCTGTATTTAGGTTCATAAACATTATCTATGGCTACCATACCCTGAAATGCAAAATTATTTGAATTTGGTAAGCATTTATTTCTGTTCATTATCACAAGATCATCTATATTTATAGAGGAATAGAAATTTATATATATTAAATACCATATTTTTAATTTCTCTGAAATAAATTGAGGTTTTGTACAAAACTATCTTGTCCCTTTATGTATTTCTCTGACTAACTCAAATACTGTGTGAAAGCGGTGTATATACAACAAGATGTGTGGGATTCCTTTTTTCTTATGTTGAGTTCACAGTAACAAGCTGGAATTCAGTGTTGGAATTCATTGTCCATTTTGGTTTTTATCTGTGGGCCAGTCTAGATTAATCCTTCAAAAGAAGTAATGTAAACTGTTCAAGATCTCTGACAGGGTATGGTCGGTGGTGTGAAATCCAAGAAGAGATCCGCTATATGGCAGGAGAAGAAAGAAGCTCACCAGTTCTTTTTTTTTTTTTTTTTGTTAAATAAAAGGGTTCTCTCAACTTAGCCTTTTTTCTTCCTTTCCTATTAAAATAAAAAAAGATTTTCTCGCTGCTCAAAATGACACTCAGACTCTGTTGCAATATTGTCAGAATATTTTAATGAGTAAAATAGTTTTGTTTTCCTGAATTTGGAATGTTTGGTTAGTCCAGAGTTACACCATATGTTCATGGAAGCATTTCAGCTTTATGAAAAGTCCACACATTCTTAAACCTTTCAACACAACACATCCTTTTTTTGCCTTTTTTTTCCCCTCCTAATTCATTGAAGTGCCATTCTTTGGATTTGTTAGGAAAGACTGGCTAATCATGAGGCTTGATTTCTCATTTTCAGTGTTATAAGCTAGTACAGCATTTGTAGACCTGGAAGAAGATGTAAATTATTTTTGGCTCATTTACTTTTTTCAAATCATGATGTGTAAGCAGCCATAGAGAGGTAAGGGAAGTTTAAAAAAATTTCTCAAGGTGAGACAAGGGGGCAGGGATTTTCCTTTTTTTTCAATTTGTTTTGTATAAACACAGTTCCAAATTTCTCAGATATTTTGCCTTTTTTTCTGAATTTTTTTTTTCTCCCCGTTTTTGGTTTATTTTAGCACTTAAAATGGTACTGATCAGCACTCAGCTAATGACCTGAAGTACAAGCCATTCAATTTCAGTTGCAGTGGAGTTCTTTTTGGTCAGTGTGTAATTACATTTGAGCCACTTCGGTCTGTTTTCTTCATTCTGCAGTTGAATGTATGTGATTTATTTATGCATGAGAGAACACATTTATTTGTAACAGAGACCTTGTATTTATGATAGGAATGGGAGGACCAGTTTTTTAAAAATACTTCTCAAGGATGAGTAATGTCATTTCTACATCAATTAAAATGTTGTTAATATTTGCAGCTCATGATTTGCAGCTCATGATTTGCAGCAGATATGGATCCCCTTCAGTTCTTTAGGATTTTTTTCATAGATTGCAGAGCTGATGTTCTGTGTTCAATCCTGGTTATTTTAATAAATACCCTAGAGAGTACAATATGATGAGTTAAAAAGAGTTTAAAAGAGCAAAGGCCTGGTTTTTTGTTTGCTAATTTTTATGAACTTTCACAGAGCAGTAATTTGCAAAGGTCACAGTCATGACTGGATGCTGTGGTACTATCCGTGTGGCTTACCTGCTGTTTCGTACTTTTATTTCTCAACACATAATGGTATTTCAGACTTTTTATTAATATGATACAAAGGTGTCTTTTGCATAGGTATATTGCAGTCATCACTAATGTTTTACTATGCTGTTAAAAACAAATTCCATTGCTCCAGGGAATTTAGATAGGATTTTTTTAAAAACACAGTCTATAAAATTGGTGTACCATGTTCAGCTGAGAAAGTATCACTGTATACAAAGAAGCAGAGTTGCCCAGTTCTCTTGTGCCTGACAGGAAGGATAATATAAGAACAAAATGTGGTAATAACAAAGTTTGTTGGGCTGGAAGTACTTGTTAAGGCATTCCTTAGTCAACAGCTTTGCTTTCTCTCATGGGATATATTTATAGCCTGAAATGAAGGGGCTCTCAGAATCCCCGCTCCCCTGAAGAGGGCCATAGCCTGGAGAGCTGGGAATGCTGATTTACCGTTCATCCTTCAGTAACGGTAATGCTCTCTAATGTAGTGGCAAATTTCTGGTATTGGAATGAAATTATATGCTGCTCCCATAACAAATCCTATTGGGAAGGGGAAGGATTTCTGATTTGTTCATATAGTAATGCCCCAAATTTCTGGTATATGCATATACTTTTAGAAGTGTTGGATTTTATTTTAATCAGGTGACAAGGCTGCAATCTATTGGGCCTGAATTCTGCCCTCTGGATGATGCCCATCCTTCTGCTGCCATCTCAGCTGTTGTTGTTGGGCACAAGTACAATTAAAGGTGGTGCTGAGGATTCCTTTCATTTAAATGGACAGTATTTGCATTTTTTGTACTATTCAAAGAGATCATAATTAGGCATGAGAAGAGGCTGCTGTGTATCTACAGGATGAGTATTTTTCAAAATGGACTATGGGCTGGTAGCTCATCAGTCTTTTGCCACTTCTAGCCACAAGATACCCCTTCCAGACCAATACGGTGATGCTTTTGTAAAGGTGGGCACCTGGCAGCTGACCAGAGAAAGCAGTCATGTGTTTGGTGTGACATGCGTAGTTTAAAATTATAGAAGGTATTCTTGCAAAAAATTGGTGTTTGTGTGACGTAACACCTTCATCCAGTGCTGCACGGCCTCAGAAAGACCTCCAGCTAGCAAAGCTTCTCATGATGGGTGAAGAGGTGGTAAATAAGAGGTTAAGTGCTTACCTATGAAAATAAGGAAACTGAGGTAAGGCTCTGTTTTCATCGTGAATTGACCCTCTAGTGCTCAAAAACTGGAATTGCATTATATTTGATAGATGTTTACAATGACAGCACTACAGGCCTGTGTGGCTATACTGGCAAAATCCCTTCTGAATATCACCCACCCACTTTTAATTGGTTGATTTGTATTAGTTGTTGTTTGCACTTGTTGAACCCAGAGCATCACTACTCTGCATATTATGAAAACAGAGTGAGTGGATCATATGGATTCTGAATTCAAATGATGATTTAAAAGTGGAAGTTCTTTAGCTGCTTAGTCCCATTAGGAATGAGGTTTTTGCTCTGGTCCATAGCTGTGGGGGGTTTCTCATACTTGTAAATCTCTTGCCTCTGTTGTTCATCAGTTGAGCTGGAAGGCTTAGGCCATGATTCACACTCATATGGAGAAAAGGAACTTTGTTTTTCTTGCTTTGGACTGAACTCCTTGCTGCCTGTGTGTTTACAGCACAGAATTGTCAGAAGAGAAATGCTTTGTTCTGAAGCTCGTGATCAGTTTTGAAATAGTCCCATCATTTAAAAAATTAGTCAGTGGGCTTAGACAGCAAGGCCTGGTGACTTAATGCTGAAAATTTGCTTTTCAGAGTTTAGTTTTTAAAAGTCTTCAAATACTTTGAGATGTGAATTAGCAGCTTAAGGACAAACTAACCACCCTAGGATTAGGTCCTGGACCCATCACAAGCATTAGGAGCCCTACATTCATTTGAGGGTAGCCCACTGACAAGGTTAAAGCATTCTAGCTAATACTATGCCCTGTAAGAAGAAAGAAGGGCGTAATTGCATTTATTTGCTAACTGAAATTCACCTTGCACCTTTACTTAGTCATTTGAGGTCACTAAATGGAGATGCAAATACCATTTCTGTCATATGGGAGAGATTTCAGTGAATTAGCAAAATAGGCCTTAATAAGCAATATATAATTGCAAGTGCAGCATTTTCCAGATAAAAGCAATACCACTTTGATAGTTTAGTCATAGACAATGCTTTTAAAAAAATGAAATACTTTGAGAAAACATGCTGATTTTGTAGGCCATGACAACTGTGTTTCAGATCTCAACTTTTGTTTAGTCTAAACTTCCAGTGTAACCACATCAGAGCCTCTCCCAGGCATCAGGTCTTGCTCTTGTTTGCATTCAAATCAGCAGCATTAAGTTACTTATCTTGAGGTTGAATAAATAAACTCCACTCTTCTAGTGAAACAACACTTAATGAAGACCCACCCACGTTCAGCCATGGACCTTGACTGAAATGCTGCTGGGTTGAGACCCCACAAGCTGAGCCTCTGCCAGGTATCCCAGGGCTTTTTTTGCAGTGCATGCAAATATTGGACTTGACTGAACTGCACTGAGGTGGGAACTCTAATGTAAACACATTACGTTGGGAGGCTTGTGTCAGCCGCCATGAAAAGTATTTCTGATGGGCTACCTTAGAAATTACTTCTTCAGAAACATTGAAGAAATAAGCTTTTATTTGCAATTAGCTATCGTTTGGATAGTTGCATCATTAATGGTCTGCGATGTTTAATAAGGGCTATATAATGCTAACATATGTCCGTAGTGCAGCACAGTAGGTGGAACTTGTCCATCTTATGATATCACCAGGATCCCTTTGGGTGAGGGAGAACAGTATTTTTCTCTAGTCCTAGTAGAACTTGGCTAATATTAATTGCTTACTACAGCACAGATTTATAAATCATTTATCATGGGATAGTCTAATGACAAAGCTCACTCGAAAAATGAATGTGGCCTGTATCCCTCAGTTAGGATGTCTTGATGCTGTTTTCTTGCATACTCATTTGTATAATTCAGATATTTTATAACTGTTTTACATTCTGTGACTCAGTGCTAGTCTCATTGCTGTGCTTTAGTGAGACGAGCAGTATGACTCACCGATGCTGTACGACTTGTCCTGGCAGCTTGTTCACGTTAAATACTAATGCTTTGTTACTGGTAACTTGTTTGACCTCCACTACCATGCTCAGAATACTACGGAAGTTAAGGACAGGACTGATAGCCACAGGAGCCTGCAATCCCTTTGAGCAAGACAAGAGCATGTCAGACCCACCCCGGCAGCTTGTCCACCACTGCTTCAACTCCTGCTGCTGCATCTTGGGCGCTGGACTGTCACCCTCCCTCAGAGGTAACATCTGCAATCTTCTGTGAGCTCCATGGATGCCCTGCTGCCAGCAGGACTACAGATGCTGTGCTGAATTGGCTCATTTTCCTGGCTGCCTGAGTGATGTGCTGGCTCTTTTGTTTCCCCCACACCTATCTAGGGTGGAGGCTATCCCGGCTGTTCTTAATCCCTGCATTTGATGGAGGAAGTTACAGGCAGTATATGCCATTAAAACATCCCTGGCCAACCTTCTGTGGCTCTTACTCTGCTGCTCGCTTGCCCACACCCTCTCTGATAACCTCACTGGAGGTTGCCTTGCTCTGACCATTACCAGAATATAACTCAGTCAGATGCCAGTTTATTCCTGAAGACTCACTGTGCAGTGTTCATCGTGTTCATCACAAAATCATTGCTATCCAAATAGAGAAGTGACTTACTCTCAAGTTGTTTGACAGCTTCTTTATTCATGACATTTTACTGTTAAATACAAGCACAAATACTGTCCCCAAGGAGTTAATACTGAAGGTATAGTGTGAACAAATAAGGATTTTCCACTTGTTCCAATTCAGATATTACTGTGCATTATGATAAATTTGCTCTATGTAAAATTGAGAAGAAAGGGTGCAATCACACCTTCATGATTGCCTTTGGGAATATGAGTGTTTCATTTATAGCCTACTTGTGTACAAATGTATCTATAGAGGAAATAAAATAAAATAACAAAAAAACCCAAGCCAACACAAAACCTAGGTGAACTTCTCAGCAGGAGCAACAACTCATCACAAAGTCAGATTTTGCTATGACTTGCTAACCTTTCAGTGCTTCTTTCTAATGGTGAAAGCTTCACTTATTTTCTGTAGTCAGTGAAGGGAATTAGTCACTTCTGAGCATGAAGCCCTCTGTTAAAAGACTGCAAGTAGTAAAAATTCTAATTCTGAGGGCAGTGAAAGAAAATTTTGCAACATGCTCAAGGGGTTGATATTTTGCAGGATTGGGCACTTCACTGTTACTGATATTAATGGAGGCATATGGTGCTCAGTTAAGAAGATGGGATGTGATCTGTTCCAGTTAGGAGTTGCAACTGGGATGGCTGTAACATGGAGGCTGAATGAAGTATGCACTTCCTGATACAAAGGCAAAGATTTGCAGTTCTTGAGTGGTGGAGAGTACCAGCCTTAAGCCCAACTGTGGCAGCAAATGGAGACCCCCATGGTGAATCCTGCAAGACCTGTCACCCATGGCATTGTGCTGGGGCTACTGTCCCCCTGTGATGAGGACAAGGGGTGAGAGAGAAGGACATGGGGGTCTGGGAAGCTAAGGGGCTGCAGTGTGTGGGTGAGAAGAGGTCAGAGGCAGGAGGAGATGGTTGTCTGCATGGTCCAGGTTTGAGATGCTGAACTGTGAACTACGACTGTGCAGGATTGGTGCTTCTCCTGACAAGGTTAGCTGAAGGCCACCATAACTCAGACATGGGAAGGGTATGTCTCCCCAAAACATGCAGAAACTATGGGGAGGTCCTTCAGCACGTGTGCCAGAAAGGAAGATGAAGACAGGGAAACAGCTTTTGTGTGGGTGTTTCTGAATCACAACACACAAAAAACCCCTTGATTGCTTTGCATGAGTGGGCCTGGCAGAGTAGGCTGCAAATCTGGGCCTGGGAGTGGTGGTGGGCCGGCAAGCAGGGCAAGGCGAAGAACCCAGTCTGAGCCAGCCCTCTCTAAATGGCAACCACAAGGTTTCCGCCAGATTTCCCTGGATCCTGTTTTTTACTCCAAGATTAAAAATCTACCCTCAGGGGAGAATGAGAAGGAAATTGTGTGGTAGGCTTTTCTGCGTTTCCAGCTGACTTTTTCCACAGAAGTGGGCAGTTAGGCCCAGCGTTTCTTAAGATGTCTTTACAGTAAGAGCAAAATCCTGGTTCTGCTGAAGGCAATAGCGAGCGTCCCATTGGCCTCAGGAGGGCTGTAATTTCATCTTGGCTTCAAGATGCATTAGAAAGTGCATGGAGATCCTGAGGACAGAAAAAGGGAAAATCAAAACCAAAGATTTCTCATCCAAAAGCTGTTCACAGTGCTTAGTTAATTTCATTAGGCTTCAAAATATTTTCAATGTTTTTTTCTGATCCAATTATTTATTATGAGTATATAGATACTATCCAGGGGCAGATGTTATCTAAGGCTCTGTGACTTCAGTACCTCACTTCTCAGTTTTGTCAAAAAAAGAGAGATCAGGATCAGTTTCTCCAAAATGATCTGTTACAAAATACTTGTTTTGATTTTAGGGTCTTTAAAAAAAACAATAATTGCCATCTCTATATGAAATGTGGCTACTTTTACTTCTCTCCATGCTGACAATCTGAATGTCTAGCAGGTATTTCTACCATCATTGGTTTTTCCAATTCTTTGTAAAAGTCCCATTTTATACTTTCTCAGAAGCGTTTTCTTCTCTCAGTAGTTCTGGAAATGGCTTTTTTTTCACAGCTGGTGAGAGGATGTGCACCATTCGCGAAGGCAGCCGGGAGCGCAGGCACAGGCAAACTGCAAAACAACTTAACTTGTGGAATTAACACTTCACGTTGACACCCATTAAAAATATTCAGAGATTGACTCAGCCTGCCCATGTTGCACAAATAGCAAGCTTGGCTCTGAATGATTCAAGATCTTATCTGCTCCCAGCACAAGCTCAGTGTGGAGGGCCTGATCCTGTTCTCATTAACCTCCAAAGGAGTTTTGCCACTCACTTCAAAGAGAATTACATCAGCATTTGCAGTGAAGCACACATGGTTCCTGTATCTTTTCCCTTTTCCCTTTTTTCTTTATTTAATTTTTTTTAATCATATTCCAAACTACAGCTAGACAAAAAAAAGACTAGGAAACAGTCAAAATGAATCTGCTGTCTGTTGAGCAGTGTTGTTACATGAGGGCTCTATTTGGAGATCTTAAGTCCAAGTTGAGAGTAGAAACCAGCAAAAGCTGAGATTATTGAGGACCTGGTTATATTTTGAGCTCAGTACCCTCAATTCCCATTGTCCCCATGACATGAGCCTTGCTCGGTCCATGGTGTTTCTTCGCACTTTGCACAACTATTTGCAAAGAAGTGGAGCTGAGGCTTTGCATTCAGCCACTGGTAATGTATTCATGTGAACAGCAGTGCCTTCAGTGGTCACTGCTGAGCTCCAGGGAAGGTAACTGCCTTCCTTCTTTGTTTTCACTGTGCATAGCTTTTGGAAAGGAGGAGGCATGTATGGAGGAGGGATGAGATGGGGCAACCATTGGGGATTTTATTTGTTTTTTGTTTCTTCCAGGCTGTCAGATTAAATAGCAGAATGAATTCACCCGTCTTTTGCCTTTTTAGTTTTATTGTTTTGTAGAAGAAAAGCCCTGTGACTCTACAAATACGCTGGTTCCTATGGAAGAAGGAGCAGCAAGCATATCACTCAGCCATTCAACATACTTCATGTCTTTTAAAAACCCTCTTCATGCTGGAAGACCATGGTACCCTGAATGCATTACTCACCATGGTGTGCACCAGCAAAGTCTGCCGCTGCTTCCAGAACCGTCCAGAAGAATAATTCCTGCTTGTGGAGACCCAAAGGGACTCCTGGCCTCTGCTGTCTCCTTTCCTTCATCTCCAGACCAGAACCTCTGGCATCTGCCTCAGTTCACATGCTGATCTCTGCTGTATGCTTGTCCGTGAGGCAGTCATATAAGATCATCATACACTGCTACCTGGCACCCAGTGGTAATGAGATGGTGACAAACATAGATAGTTACTCCTGTTGTCTGCCAAGCTCAAAACTTGAGACTTTGGTTTAAAGGGTCTTATATCCCCCTTTCCTGTTCTCTGAAGCTTGCTTATCTGGTTTCAAACCTATGAAGTCATCCAGTATGGGGGATGCTCTACACTGTCCTGAGGGAGTAAACATGAACCAGCTCGCTTCTAGTCTTTGAGGGCTTTTCCCCTCCTGCCCTACTGTTGCCCTGTTTGAGTCTCAGTCAGCCTTGCCAACTCCTCGCCATGCCAGAAGATGGTTTCCTTGCCCCAGTGCTGCAGGCACTCTCTTCCCTCCTGGCTGTGGGCATGCATCCCTCCAAGCTGTTTCCTTCTCACTTTGGCAAGTCTTCTAACATGGGAATCAGAGCAAATGATATGTGAGGACATGAACCTCTGCTTTTTTCTCCACCATAAATACCTCAGCCACTGGAAACTAAGCAGTTTTTTGGTGAGTCCTGATAAGTGTCACCATCTTGGCCTGTATCGCTCTCCATGAGTATTCAATGACACGCGATAGGAGTCTGACTCTGCAGTTCAGGGCTTGGTGTGCCCAACAGGATTTAAAGTCTGGGTCCACATGTCAGCTCCAAGGTGGAGGGAGGGGAATAGGACTCAAATTTTCTGCGTTTCCCTTGAATATCCTGATCAGTAGCTTATTCCGAGGATGTGTCCTTGTTTTTTTCTCAGAAGAACTACTAAGCATCTTAGGTTTCTCATAACACAGGATGGGAAGAAGACTGGAATTGTAAAGTTTCGGAAGACAGGTAGGTGACCTTTTTCCGAAGCATCATGGCAAGTGCCTGGGGCTTGGCTCTTTAGTTTGGCCCTAGCACTCTGTGCTAGAACCTTTCTGGTGTCAGGAGAACCCATAAACCTTTCTGAAATCCACTGTGGAATTTTGACATGCTTAATATAGAAACAAGCACATACTTTTAACAGTAAAACTGCTGAATAAGAGAGACATCCAAAGGTTTTGGTGGAAGCTCTGTTACTTGGAGCCTTTAAATCTAGATGAACTATCTTCCCAAAACATAAACTCTTGCATACCATCAAATTATAACATTTGATGCAGCTATTATTGATACAATTCTGTGTCTTGTTTGAGGCAAAACTGGGTTAAATAATTTTAAGTGTTCTTTCTGGACTTAAACTCTGTTAATGGCAGCTGGAGGAGTTCACCTGTGCCTTCTCCAGCCACCCTGCAGTGAGTGCATTTCCTGGCATTCAGAAATTGCTTGAATGGTTCTGCTCTGAGGTCCTCTGGTGGACATCATTAGGGAGGTTCATGGGAGGTCCCAGAGAGCACCCCAACAACTGGTATGAAGAATGGGGGCACCAGCATGACTGCCAGGAGCTGCTCTGCTCAGCAGGATGGTGGAGATGCTGTAAGGGTGAGCAGAGACATGAGCTCTGCCCTGCCACCGTTCTGCCCCTCCAGAGTGAAAAGGATGGAAGAGGTAAAGAAGGATAGCACATAAATGTGACAGTAGCTTGTTAAGAAAGCCTTGATGTTCTTCTGTTGTGTTCCTGCTGGAAAAAGAATGATTTTACATAATCACAAAAATATTTCCTGTGGCAAAAACCAATCCCTACCACCTCTGAGTCTGTTTAGAAGATGACATGCTTTTGGCAAGTGCTTCAATAGCCACTGAAATGCCCACTGCATGTTAACGATCTAACCAATAAGTTACAGGTTCCTATTTTTTTTTATTCATTGAAGAACATTGACAAAACTGCAAACACATGTTTCTGCTGCTAAAGCTTAGTCTTATCACAGTTTGAAAATGTGGAAAATCAATTACATGCTTTGAATTACTCCCTTTATTGCTATAAAAGAATTTCTTCATTCTTTCAGGGTAGTGTACACTTGGTAACATCTACCGCTAACAGGCTGTTAGGACTTTCTGCTAAATTAATACACTACGAGTAAACTAAACAGAAGGCCGGTGGAATGCTAAACATCCACTTTCTCCTCTGTTGTGGCTGTGCTGCAGCTTGGGAACCCTCAGCCTTGTTGCTACAACATCTGGACAACATTTGGGGCTGTCTCTCAAGTGCACGGGTGTGCACCTCCGGTGAATTTTAACTTTCAACATCCCTCTGCCTCTAATCTATATTTAATGTTTCATGACTAGTAGTCAAAGAAACTTCAGCTAAATATCAGGTTGGAATGAAAATGATCCTTGGGAAAACACTCATTTTCAGCATTCGCCAGCAAAGTATCTGTGACAGAGATGTTCCCCGGAGATTTGTAGCCCATTCTCTCACAGTAATAATAATTAAGACTCGTGATTACTGTGCCCACATAATCAAAGATCGCTTCATAAAATGTACTCCCTAAAGGGACGAATTCCCTGCTCCTAACTGGATGTCAGTCAGAGGGATCAGCACCCCCAGGGATCTGGAGTCTTTGCTTGCCCTTTTCATTACCGTGTTGTTAGCATTGTGTTACTTCATATTCTTCTCAATGCAAATGAGTAGGTAATCATGTGTAAATCGTGCCCTCCAGAAGGCACATGTGGTGAGTTTTTTCCCCCAGATCTACCACAGGGATTTCCCACATGGAACATAATTACATCTCTGCCATATGGGCTCATTTATATTCTATTACAGGTTAAGCTAATACGACTCAGAAATATGCTAAAAATACCTCAAAGTATTTTGAGCACTGTCAAAACACTTGTCATTTCTTCCTTGCTTGTTTGATTGTGAATGACTTTATATTTATTTAGAGATCTACAGTGCCAAGTAATTTCAGAAAAACAAAATCAAGCCAGTTCTATGTTGCCCAGTCTCCAAAAAATCCTTTAAATTCTCTCCCATGGCATCGTGTTTCGGTAGTGGCAAATAGATTGGTGAACAATGAAAAGCCTCTGAGACACATTTACCTGCAGCAACACCTCTGTGGGTTTTAGGTTTCCCGGGAGGAAAGGTGCTTGCATTTCACTTGCATAGCTCTGTCATGATGAGGCTAGATCAGATCTGCGTTTGATGCAATTGCTTTGTCCTGACAAAGCTATACTCGCATTTTAGCCGTAATAAATGTACAAACCTCTCTACCCACGGTAGAAGGGCTACTGGGGAAATAACTGTTGCCTAAAAAAATGACAGTAAGATAAGCATAGGTCATTGGTGAGTACCATAAAGAAATACTTTTACAATGAAGCAGCTGAAGGTTATATGACATTGTTTTCAGAATTGTGGTACTACATAATAGTATGTTATTTTCCAATTTCAGTGGAAATGTTTAGTTTCACTGTAAGATTTTATTTGGCAAGATTTTTTTAATTATTATTATTTCACTGCTGTCTAAAACTAATACCATTCACATATCTTGATAAAATTTGGGTCTACCACAATCTTCCTTTCATTCTTTTTATTAATAAATTCAGTTTTTCACCCTTTGAAATTTGATTGGGTTTCCTGTATTCCATTAGCTAAGGAGGAAACATGTAGAAAGTAATACACAGGTAGGAGGATTAGGCCAGAGGATGGGAGAGGACTGCACTGGACCTGCATATGATACTTCATTGCAAAAGCTGTGGCTGACCTTAGTTCCAAGGAGACATTTACTAGAAATTGGACTGGGGTTTTGAACACAGCAGCTCTATGTTTCCTCTAACTGGGAGATAAAATTCCAGTCCTGACCTAAAAACTCCTTTGAGGTTTTCAGTGATGAAAAATTCTATGTAAATATAAAATAAACTCTCTAATTATGAAATAAATTCTGCTACCTTTCTAGAAGTGTTTGCTCTTTTTTTTTTCATGTTTCTATTGTACCAGAGAATAATCAATGTTTTAGATTAGTCAGCATTGGAACACCAAGCCCAACCTTTCCTGAATGCTTTTTGCATGTTTTCAGAGAACAATAATCATTGCTGACAAATTGTGCTCAGACATTTGTGCAACAAAGTACGTAAGCAACTAACATTAAGTGCATTAAACATCCCCTTGAAGTCAGACATTTAAGTATTTTTCTGAATCAAAGCCTAGAAGCTACAATGTCTGTAATTGTGCAATAGCATCAAACTCACAGGAGAGTTTCTTTGGAGTTTACCTTGTTCTTAAAAGACACCTTTCAGAATCAGCTAAAACAACAGGGTTCTGGTCAGAGCTGCACAAGGAGAGCAGTCTGTTTGTGTGTTCAGTGTAGAAGGGAAAAAAATTCAAGTCAGCTACGAGTTTAATACTCAAGAAAAGTATTTTTCCAGACTTGGTTATTCCTGAAACAGCGTAAGGGACACTACAATGATTTCATACATCAGGGAGGCATATAAAAAAGGGTGGTCTCCTGGGCTGTGGAACAAAGAGAAACAAACTTCAAATCTCAGAGCTAACTCCATTAAATAATGTTTTAATTCAGCTGTCATAGACATTTGATTAAAGAACCTGTTATACAATTTCTTTTGCAGTTTCTATAGCCCCGATTGTGTAAAAGTGTCCCATGCTCTTGGAAAAACAATCTCCCCCTTTCGCGCACAAAGGGGAGTCTTTTACTTGACATCTTCACAGCTTGCTTCCTTTTTCTTCAGGCAGTTTTTCATTTTCATTCCACCATTTCATTTAATATAGAAGTATGGTCATTGTGGATGCTGCACTGAGACATTGCTATATTCCTGTCCTGGATTTATGCTTTTCCCTGGGCACGTAACATTGCCCACTGCTGCAGTCTGGTCAGAGTGTTGGCCGTGCCGGTGTCCCCATGTCATACCAGAGCATGAGGAGGGGCAGCAGAGAGAGTAACAGTATTTTCAAATATTTCAATATTTTCAAAACAACCACATTTCCATGAGAGAGGATGAGAGTTAATGTGCCCTCCTAGAATTCTTCTTTATTAATTGCATGCTGGAGGTGGTGATTTGGTGATATTGGCATTTTGTGTTCATCAGCTACATGTCAGTATGTCAATATTTTCCTCTTGATGGTGGGCAGCTGTGGATTTTAAGCAGAAATATCTAACAGGCACTGCAAATGTATGTTCAGTTTTGCTTTCTAGGTCAGGCGTTCATATGCAGTTGGCACCTGGATGGAAAATTCTGGTCTGTGCTGGAAATGGGTGCATTTCATCATGCACATGGTTTGCAGGTATAGCTAAATCAAGTACCTTTGTATGAAAATTTGAGTCTTAATATCCACATGGATGTTTTCAATCAATCATTACTAGATAAACAATTCATCTCATGATTAAGTTTGGAACTCCTTTGTCATTTGATGGATAAATGTGAAATTCATTTGCTGTCAAACATGATCTACTCCCTGCTAATACTCAGCTCTCTGAAACCCTTTGTAAATAATTATAGTTTGCATCACCCATTTGGCTAACACACAGTGTCTGCTTTCCAAATCTGCATAGATTATAATCTGTTTTAATACCTGTACAAATAAATTAAATTTGTTTTCTGCACTGTTCACTGTATGCCAAATTGGATGGGAGACTGAAAACGCTTAGCAGGGGAATCAGACTTCACATAAACATGAATTAGATAAGCCTTGCAATATGAGTGGGGGAGGAAGTCAAATTTTGCATTTAATTTCCTCATCTTCAGACAGATTAAAAATATGGCTTCCAGAAACAAAAATATAGGACAGGATTGTGGAGCTCTTACTCACATTGCCGAGCAGTTTCTCATTGGATTTATCCCATTGAAGCTTAATAATATCACCTCCAGGGTGGCTGAAAGCATGCAGAGTTTCTTGTGAGGCACTTTGATGCTTTGTCTACTGCAGGACATAGGCAACATATCTCCAAAGCTCCTTGTGGGGCTGGACTTCTGACTCCTCTTTGCAGCTTCTGATCACCATTGCTGCACTGTAGGTTAGGACCCTGTAAGTCTCCAAACTGCTTGGCAGTAAAACCGATGGCTCTTCTGATGTGCCTGATAGGTTCTGTAAGAGGGGCTAAGTTCAGTCTTCAGGCCTGTGTAACCTGACTTTCAAGCCTTTTTCTTAGACTGCGTGATTTTCGTCATTTGCAAAATTAAGCCTTCTTAAAACAAAATTTATCTATCTAACCTCCATTTTCACCTTCATACCCATCAGCTCATAGATAACGTGTAGCTGCAGTGGGAAAATTGAGAGTTGGCTGTGACTGAAATGCTTTTTACTCATGATCAAAATCCATAATTAAGCAGGGAATGGATTTAAGAATAAATTTCTAAATGCATTTCAAAATATGGGGCAGAAGGATGAAAATCTGTGCCAAGGAAACAGTTGTAAGGCTAAGTATATATCAAATAAGTGCTGCTAAAAATTTGCAGCGTAAAACATGTATAGAACTTATCATTGTCATGGAGAAGATGGATTGATTCATCCTGATACTACAGTAGTATTCCTGATTGCAGGTACCTGAGGCCAGTTTGGTTTTAGAAACAGCAGTATATCCTTTGTTCACTTGGTTTCTTACTGGTGAAAAAAAATGAAATAATTTTCCTCCTCATATCATGTGTAGAATTCTTGTTAAAATGCTCAATGCTATAAAATTGCTTGGGGAGGATAGAGTACCAAGCAAAAGTGAGTAAGTATTTTAAGATCCTTCCTCTCAAAAGGGAGCATTATGTGCCTGTACCCTTCTAGTTCTTCTAGAGAAGAATTTTCTGGATAACGCATAAGGAGGGCAGGCAGGAAGTCCTGCTGCTGCGCCGGCCAGAGCTGCTGTTTCCTGCCATGACCTTGCTTTGGGTCTGTGAGCTGTAAAATGGGGCAATGCTGCTGTAAATGCAAACCCTATAGGAAAGATGCTGAAGAAGTACTGAGTGGCATAGTATTATTGAAATGAAGGTATTTAACACACGTGGTAAAACGTACCGACTGTGGTAATAAGGAAGAAGATTGTAGACCATGTCCTACTGGCAGCACGTAGGCAGGGCTGTTCTGGTCTCTCATGGTGGTGCTGGTGGGTGGGAGCTCTGTGCTGGAGGAGCAGACGAAATGCCTGCCCACCTGTTGTCTCATCCAGAGCAGGTGTGTGACTGGCCCCACTCACATCTACTGCAGTGAAAAAGTTATGGATGACTGGGTTTTTCAATGTGAAATTCACACTCTGTTTAACTCTTAACACTCAATGACATGACCACTTCGGGCCTGATTGTGCAGATTTTCTACTGACTCAGTCACACATGCAAGAGTTGTCCTGCTGATAGTTGATTTGGATGCCAGTACAACCATGTTTATTTAGAGTGTGCGGTGCATAGCCTTTCTTTTTACAGTATATTGCTCTCTTGCTTTCTGGGCTTCAACTCAGTTGCTAAATGTGTATTTTTTTTACAAGGGATGTCACTGAATGGGATTTCTTTCACTTTCTGAAAAATAATAAAAGCTCATCCTACTGTTCATCACTGCCTGTGTGACATAGATGGGTTTTTCACAGGCAAACCCAAGTTTACTTCCTTTTGAAAAGCTTGATTACCTTTCTTCCTCTTTACAGCTGTGAATCTTTTACTTGCCACCAACAGCCTGCATACTGCTGGCCTAAATTCAGCACTGTAAGTCTCATAAAAAACAGGAATACCCATCGTTGTTCAGTGTTCTCAGTAAATTTCAGCGAAGTCTCTGTAGCTGAAAATAGATGATTGATTTTTACAAACATGGTGGGAAACCAATCAGATTTTGGAGCTACTTAGAAAATCACCTTAAGCTATGTCGTGTTTAAATTGAGAAAGTCTGAAGTTCTACACCTCTGAAACTATATAATCATGTGTGCTGTTAGTTGCTTGAGTTTTTACATTTGATTCTCCTTCCCTAAACATTTTGTATATGTTTAGTACACGTTTAGCACTGTATAAGTACACTCCAGAGTTTTTTTTATTAAAGGTAAATGTACCAGAATTCTTTCAATTGATTGAGTTTTTTTATTACAGCCATGGTCTGATTTTCCACTAGTTTGTATCCTGCATGGCTATTTGCACCAATGAAAAGAAGTTGTCAATAGTGTAAAATCAAACACGTTTTTACTGCACCCATGTTTAACAAAAATGCTACATAAAATGCAAGGTAGCACAGCATTCAAGAAGTACATGCATTTGACAGGAATTATCAGATATTAATGCTGTAGGAGTTTAAATGAGCAGAGGATTACAGAAACAGTGTCATGCGTTTATTTCTTGGGAAGGAACAACAGTTCTGATGTCATAGCTCATGGCTCAGAAGCCAACTCCATATGGGTTACCAAGCCCTCAACGAGGGCTCATGTCACTGCTCATGTGAGCTGGATTTGGCCCAGAGGGCTAAAGTATGAAAGGCTATACCTTCCTTTTATTTTGTATGTAATTTGCTAATAGATATATTTTTTAATTCTATTCAAGCTCTTATATGTTACCCACCACTGTAGTTGAATGATTTCGTTTGAATGTTTTTTGTGGGGATGGAAAGTAACACGACTCACATAATTCCCAGTTTTGCTTTCTCTTCATGTACATAGACATTTCTGCAAGGTTAGAGACTCTATGCTTTGCTTTTTCTTTATTTTCTTTTTTTTTTTGTCTTTTTACTTATGGACGTGGATTGTCAAATGCACAGGACAGTTCAAGTGATGTCCACAGCTCTGCTTCCTGGAAAGCTCGCCGTCTTGCACTAAAGACATTATTTCTTGTTGCAGAGGGATCCTTCATGCCAAAGTAATTCAGTAGTCAAGTACATTCCGTGTCTCCACAATTTTTTTAGGCCATTTAATGGGAGCATGAATCTGAAGAGAAGCTCTATAGGGAGCCAATGTAGTGAGCTGTCAAACTTAATGTTTTCAAAACAATTCATGTCGCTGATGGGGAAGAAAGAGGCTGCAAGTTACAGTTTCCGTAGGCTGTCATTTTCCTAATGGATAGACTCAAAGTACTGTAATTTTTCATAAGCATAACTCCTGCATAGTCACAAGTGCTTCTTACACAACCTTTCTGTTTCTCATGTATGAGTCAAAATCAGTGCCCAGCTCTATGCATTCAACTGTACTGAGATCCACGAGTTGAACTCAGGTTAGAATCCAGCCCTGCGAGCTTTGTGCTGTCTCCATCAATATGAGGTTAATGGATGAAAGTGTACACTTTGGCTATTATTGCATATTTAGAAAAAATATGTGCATGAGTTTTAGCTTCTGAGTAGATTCACAGGGGAATGAGAATAACCCTTAGGCTCTTCTACTGCAAGTGATATTTGAGGGGCTTAATGCTAGTTAAAAGTATGTGGTACAGTGACCCTATTTGCATGTAATTATGCAAAGAGGAGAGACTTTCAGAGAGAGATGGGGCATGTATGTGTACAGTGCATTATGGCATGTGATGTGTAGGCAGAAATATTGTGGGGACCCCAGGGCAGAAGCTGAGACTGTCACCCCACTGATTTATGGCACTCTCAAAACAGGGTTGGACAAGAAAAGCTGCACTCTGAGTCATCCTGACTGCACTTCAGGGCATGATGTGCTGAACTGACTACTAATGGCATATTTTGATTTTGAGGATTTGGAGGTTGGGTAAGGATGGAGATAATCTAAATGGAGGCAGGAGAAAGTTGGGGTGTGTGTATTGTACTGCAGCATGGGTGTACATGTATGCTGTGGTCCTGTCTTCCTGCTGGATGAAACAGAAATCCCAGTACCATTTGGCAGTGGACATTGTTCTAACTGGTTGGCAGTAGGTGCCCAGCACTGTCATATTATCAGCAATTCCCACAAGACCAAATTTTCCTTATTGACAGAATATATTTCTTATCTATTTCAGACTACATTGCTTTCATTTCTTCTAAAAGGGGATCATTAAAAAAATTGCAATTAAATAATTCTAAAAGTTGCTGGTCAGCAAAGAGGAGGAAACCATCTTGCTCTGGCACTATTCTGCATCTGCAGTGAAACAAGACAGCAGCTGCCTCGGAGCTGCCCCCACGGCAGGGAAAG
>NW_010192436.1:19490-20924 GCF_000695765.1 Mesitornis unicolor
GATTCAGTGCACAGAGAACGGAATGACGACATCTCTCATTTCCATGCCCAACGACATGCACTCCAACAGACAGCTATGCTTCTTCTACAGTATCTCTTTATTTTCCTTTATCTCTGCTTTTCTCCCCCCTTCCTTCCTAAAGCCCTTCTTTGAGCTTTATTTTTTCTTGTATTTAATTTGGAACTTATGTTCTTCAGTGACCAAATCCTTCTCCCTTTGTCTCTCATCAGAGCCTTCGTTGCTTTACATCCGCTGGGAAGAACTGATCCAGTTATCTCCCAAATTACATTTCAAGAGCCTGCAAGCCTGACTTCACAGATAAACTGGAAAGCACCCCAACTGATATAAATACGGGACATAGCCTTTTCTGCTCCTTTCAGCAGTAGATGATGATTACCCAATTTAACTACGACATTAGTTGCTACCAGAAGGAACAGCATACCCTGCTGTCATTCTCAATATTCAGTCATTATGTGGCAATTGTTATTGTCTGCTATTTTATATTAGGGTAGCAGTTAGCACTCTCAGAGCCTGATGCCTCCTGTCCAAACAGAGAAGATGGTTTCAATCTCAGATTTCTCATGGACTAAACATAGGACAAGAGACAAGAGATAAATCCAGCAGGCAGCTCAGATACCAGGGGAAATGGTTATTGATGCAATGAGTCACGGTAGCACCTTGTTATAATTTCTGCAGGCTCCATCTTTCTGGCTGCAGAAGGCAGAAACACCTCTTGCTTGATTTTGTTTTGTTTGGAGCATAACAAGCTCCCTCTCAGTCAGATCTACACTCTCCTTATATCTCTGCATCTGATTCAAGATTGGCAAATGTAGCCATGCATCCCTTCCTGGAAAGGAGATATATTTTCCTTAAGCAGAAAAGCCAGTATTTTTCAGCATAATGCTGACTATCAAATTTCCACTCAGTAGAGTATTAGGGTCACTATAAAGCAGCCATGTCCCTGGACAGTGATGTGCTCCACTAAGCTGAAGCAACACTTCTTCAACCGTTTCAGGTATCTCCATTTTACTGTCATCATGAGTTTTGTAGTCTTGGACAACACTGCTAGCACCCTAATGCTCCTGCAGAGGTACTTAGGGGTAAGCTGCCAAAGAATATCTTACTGCATTAATGTAATGGTGTGTACATTTGCTTGGCTTGATCTCACATAATCCATCAAATTCTTCATGAATAGAAAAGGTTGGCTCAGCATCACTGGTAGAAATTACATTCCACTGTCCTCTCCCTGATAAGGTGACAATTTCTCTGTGGAGGAGTTCATATTCCTTTGTTTTGCAAGGCACATGGTAAAATTGCTCTTCCTGGGAAAGCAGAGGTTTAAGACTAGTGGTTCGTGAGAGCAACCAGTCAGAGGCTGTGCTTAGTGTTTGCTTCTGGTTTGCTGTTTATACCATACCTCCTGCTTTATTACAA
>NW_010192436.1:20955-25812 GCF_000695765.1 Mesitornis unicolor
TGACAGACAGAAAAAAATCAGAGGAACAGTTAAAAGGATGTGAAGCTTATCTTCGTTTAATGGACTTTTCTGGAGAGGGGATTGCTTATTTGTTTTCAGCTTTGCTTTTCTCTCCAGAGATCACACCTCTGCTTGCGATCAGGATAATTCAGTGATAATGCTCCCCTAGTTTCCCATGGACACTTCTGCATTCCTCACTTCATCCCCAGCCTTACAATGCCTGATGTAAATAACTGTCTGCCACTGACATGTTTTATGTTAGAAAAGGCAGTCTTGTAATTTACACACAGATAATTTTTTACAGAGTTAGAGTGCAAGTTGAGAGAGAAGGAAAACAGCAAGCTTGGAGTGGTTTGGTTTATTTTTGTGTTCAAAACTGTGAACTCCAGCCTGAACTCTGATTGTTCTAACTGAAAATTCTAAAGAATTTGGATGGTGTTTAATATATTCCATGAACAACTGGTATAATGACATGAAATCAGAATAAAGAACAAAATCAATAGAAATTTAACCAGCTCCTGGGTTTGTGACATATCTCTCAACCACATCTGATTGTCAGATGCCTGAAGTCTGTTTCCTAAATGGATGCTCTTCCACCATTTCAGAATAAATAAACGAAATGAGCTCTGTACCATCTATATTATTCACATTTTACTAATCTGATTTATTGAGATTAAATTTTAAATTGCTTGGATGAAAATAGATTAAATTACTACTGAGTAAACTTTGGAATAACTATGGTTTCTTTGTTCAGGGTTTACACAGCATAATGAGGTCCTGCACCATATCCTGGGGACTTTGATGCCCAGAGCTATGGCTGGCAAATGTTAGTGTTGTGAATCTGCTGTCGACCCCCCTGGGAAAACGACTTCTTCTCTGGCTTTCTCACTCTTGTTTTTCTCCTGACTTATCCCAGATAAGCTGTGAGCACCCTGCTGTGCCATGACCTCAATGGTAGAAGTTGCACCACTGCACACTCTTGTTTGTATGGAGGGCAATGATGTCTGGGCAGTGGCCAGTGGTTTCTCTGATATTTATCTGTCTTCCTTCTCATCACTGATTCCCAAAGAAGCCATCATCTGCTGAACACAACTCGCACCTTGCTTCAGCGTCACCACTTAAAATAACGTCTCGCAGGGAAGAAGATTCACATCAGGATTTCTCTGGAGTGGGAATCAGGATGGCCCTTCAACATGCCTGTGTTTTAGGCTGCCACACCAGGCTGAAGACTTCAAAGCACACTCAACCCTTTTCCTCTACTCCCTGCCATGTCTTATTTTTGACCTTTCCCCTGAGAGGTAGGTCCACTAGTAAAGGGAAGATAATTCAGCTCATTTGGCCTCTTGAGACTCTCGCTAAGGGGAAGAATAACAATTCAGCAGCAGCTTTACTGATCTGCATAGAAAATTCAGACTTCATTTTCTGCTGACCCTACTGGCTTGCCACATACAGCTGTAAACCTTTATGCTGGTAATCCAGAAAGGCAGCTGGAATTTGCAGCCATAGGCTGTCAAATGTCATGTTCATACCACACTGGATTAAATTATAATAGCAGAATAATTCTTTTAACAAGATGTTTAAGACATATTGAAATAGAAGCTTTTGTGAAACAAATGTATAGGAATTTTACAGCATCAGAGCAAAAAACAGACACTGAATTTTGCAGGTTTTTTTGTTGTTCGTTTTTCTTTTTTTTTTTTAGAAAAGATTACTATTGTTTATTCATCAGATCTGTCCTGATAGCGTTACACACATGCTAATGACCACAGCTCCTAGTGCGAGACCACCAGACCATTCATCTGGAAGCTGAGCATGTTGAAAATCTGCCACTTCATGGTGCCCTTACTGTAGGGCATTGCTTACCTTTCTCTCTTTTGCATAGCTGCCCAGCCTATGCAAACAGTAAAATTATTATATGAACCTGGACTGAAAAGGACCGTTTAGATCACAGTCCCCTGTTACTGTATTTGACCATTTGATAGGTGTTCAGCCACAAAGGAGACAAAAAGCTTGCTGCCTCGCTATGACAACTTGCAGAACTATAGCAAGAGGTCCAAACACACTGGTATACAGAGTGGGTAAGATAATCGAGGGTTTTGCTACTGATTTTGGTTTTCATTAGTGTCGTCGTTTAGCCCAGTAAACAGCTAAAACACCACACAGTTCATTTGCTTGCCTTCCCCCCCTCCCCTGATGGAATGAGGGAGAGAACTGGGAGATTAAAAGTAAAGAACTTGTCAGTTGAGATAAAGACTATTTAATAGTTAAAACAACCCAAACTTAAATAATAATAATGCAAATTAATTGTAACAAGAATAGAAATAATGATAATGAAGCAATCAAAGTTATACTTGGCTCATAAACAGCAGTCGGTGGCCATACAGCAAGAGCAACAACAATGTGATAGGAGGGGTAAACCTCAGGAACCAAGACAGGCTGCCATCACAAAGGAGAAGGGAAAGGATTGAAGGGGCGAAGAAGAAGGAGGAAGGAGTCGTCCCCTGCAAGTTCCTCAATTTATGGTGAGTATGTTGTTTAAGGGATAGAAAACATCTTTATTGGTCAGCTTCTGTCCTGGTTCTCCTAGCCCAGAGAGTCCTGGGCTTTCACTTTCCCCCTCATTTCTCTTGTGCAGAAAGAAGAGAAAAAAACTCAACAAACCAAAAACCAAAACAAACCAAAAGAAATTGTAACCACAGGTGCAGGCGAAACCTTGAAAAATATAACTATCTGCCAGTGAGAACGATAAAAAACTTATCAGCTTAATAAGGAAAATAACTCCATCCCAGCCAAAGCTATAATGTCAATTCGTGCTCATTAAAGCTCAAACACTGCAGTTTTCTCAGAAATCCAGCTCTGGCTGAAGCATTGAAAGGACATTCTACAATTCAACCCCAGCACAACCAGGACAGTTAGCAGTTAGGCTGTTAATTATCAGATGATCTTAACAATTATAACACATTGTTCTACATAAAGAAGTAGATAACACTTGATCACCTCCACCAATCTGATTTTGGGGAAAATGTATGGGTAGTATGTACAACCTTGTGCATTTATCTCAAAGACACTTGAGAGATTTGTGTGTGTTATATTATAGAAGGACCAGCATACCCTGTCCTGTCACTAGTTGAGACCTATCTCTGATGCTTCAGAAGGGAACAGAAAAAAAATTCACAGAAGCCAGATTTGTGGGTAGAAAGGAAATAAAAGGTCTCTACAAAGGCCAAGAAAAATCGGAGGCATGAGATCATATAGCTGTGGTGCAAATGAACACAATGAGCAAACTCCCCCTTCATTTGGAGATGAAGGACAAAAGGACACATCACAACTGTTTAAACTGTTGTTACCAGGATCTGCTCCTTGGCCTACCACACAGGCCCATTCAAAAAGCTGTAAGGCTCCATTTCACAGCTGATGGGGATCTTTGCATCTCCTGGCTGGTTGGGAGTTCAGCCCATCTCTGCTTATCGGTTTGAAAATATGCTCCATAGCATGAGTCTGTTTTGCATTTTATTTGTTATGATGTTAAGCATAAGGAATTATTTCTCTCTTTCACTGATTATACAGGACAGACACAGTATAACTTTCATGCCTTAAGCAGCATTTTCCTTCCTTCTTCAGTTTTTTTTCAAAACATGTTAAGTTCCCAAGTGGGAGCACATACCTAGCTGGTTAAATCGCATGGAAATAGACTGTCACCTGTTTTATTTAGTGCTCTGCTTCTATAAATGTAGACATATTCACACTGGAGGGCCTCAGAAGCAGCTTAGCTGGTAAGAGGTAGCCTGTGCCCATAAGGATGCATGTTAAACAATGTCCAGCTGTCATTATTCACACACACAATGAGCACAGTCGGATGCGATGCTCAGGGGCACGTCTCTCCCTGCCTTTGAATCAGAACGAGATATTTGCTGACCTTGGCACGAGTGACTTTTGGTCCCTCATCAGAAGAACATCTTCTCTGCACACACACACAAGTTGAGAAATAGTCACATTTAGTGGCCATAAGAATAATAATTTTAATTCAGATGCTTTGCTTTGTTTGCTATGCATATGTAGGTAGATACAAATATTTCCTCCTTTTGGATGTCCCTAGTAGAGTTTATAACTATAGAAAAATATTTAATAACCTCTAGCCCAATTTGATTAGCTTAGAGTTTTATAACATGCTATGTCTTTAGAAATGCTGTACCAATCTACAGAGGAATATTTTTTCAATATTTTTTCATAATGCTGTGCATAAGACAAAACTAAATTGAGCAGTTTCCTCAGTGCCTGTTAATAAAGGATGTAGGATCCCAGTGTTTACATAATAACTTACAGCTGTTGAGAAGCTATTTTAGTCAGTGCATACACCAAGTTTACAGTTACTGTCTCCAAATACCTGTGGTCTAGCCACTTACTTCAGTCTGCTGATTATTTAGCCGAAATAATCTACCCATAGCTCCTCCTTCGGTTCCCTCTACCCGAACAAGAACCAAATGTGGAGCTATTTAAAGGAACTTGAACCTGACTTCTGGACACATCCGTGACCCCCAGCCAGAGCCTCCCCATCACTTTGCCCTGCAGGTTTGGGCTGGCTGTGACAAGGGTGGCTGCCACAGCATGTTCAGACCACGGAGGGACTGGGGTTAGGGGAGATGACACCAGCAAAGCCACCTTTGCTGAGTGGGGAGAGGTGAGTCCCCAGTGCTTGGCTGGGAGGATCCTACTTTGAGCCCAGTGTCTAACATCTGGAGCTCACCCGCCCAGCATGGGTGAGAGGAGAGGGAGTAACAGAGGGAGGTAACTTTTAAAAAAAATATAACAGTTTATTTATTTCTTTGTGGGCTACACATAATTGTTATTTCCTGCTTT
>NW_010192436.1:25843-29586 GCF_000695765.1 Mesitornis unicolor
TGCTGAATTAGGGAAAATTGCGTATCCTAATATGAATGCAACTTGGCACTGGATGTTTGATTATTTAATTGTGACTTTTTTGGACAAAAAATAATTTTATTCAATTTGACCATTGCCTGTAAAATTGCTTCATGCTTTTATTATCTTAGTTAGTCCCTGAAACCGATCATATCTTTCTAACAAGCTCCACAGATTAATTTATATGCTTATTTCTTCCAATTATTACTATTTCTGGGTTTTTTTGGAGGAGGAGGAAGTTCACTGTTCACTCAGTCTAGGATTTCACTAAGGCTTTTTTGGATCCAATTCTTTTAATGAACATTGGAACCAGTCTAGGAAACCGTGATAGAAGGTAAATCCCTTTTAAACAAAAAATAATACAGCTGGGTTATCCGCTGCCTCTGCTGGGGTTAGTAGGGTTGCTATGCTTTTGTATATGAATTGCTTTGGGATAATAATGTTTTCTACTTGCTTATACATTTTTCATCAGATAAATCAGGCAAAAAGGGTGTATCATACAGATCTGTAGCTGTAGCTGCTTTCCTGTCCTGTAGCTGCGAGGGAAAGATGAGACACGTTTTCCTACTTGGAGAAACAGGGTCAGAGTTAGAGGGGGAGTGCAAAGCCTTGGATGTAAGTAGCTAGCCCCTAAAGCAGGTGCTAACAAGACATTCTTGACAACCACTGAGTTTTGTGCATAGCAGAGGAAAAGTTACAGTGGAAGGAAAAGAAACAGGCAAGGAATAGCATTGTACTGTATCTGCCTGGAATTATAGCAGCTGAATGAGTCATTGTTATAAAATATGTGCAGTGGAGTGTCCTTTCATGTCTCTCAATGCAGATTGAATGCAGTCCTGACCAAGATGACAAAATTCATTTTGACTGAATAGTTGTCCATATTTTTAAATGAAATGCATGGGGCTATTAGCTCAGCTCCCCGTCACAGGCGGCTGCGCCGCAGCCCTGCCATATGTTTGGCAGTGTTTGAAGCACCTGGCATCCTCCAGAACAGACCGTCACATTTGAATCAGGATAAATATTAAAACATCTCGTGGATTTCTCTTCCAACTCCAGGGTAGGTATTTTTTACATTAAAAAAACCACCCTAAACTTAATCCAATATAAAAGGTTAAGCAAAAATGTACGTACATAAAGTGTTTTATAAAAACAGAAAGGGAGAGGAGGACAGGACTGACGGATCCAGGGCTCTTCCCGTGTCTGAGGAGGACAGGATGGGCAGCGACGTAGACTTCTTTCTTTGTCTGAAGGAGACACTAGACTTCAGGGTCCAAAAAATACAGATAACAAATTGTGGTTCTATTACGGATTTATCACAGTATTATTAGAGCTAATATGCGATTTCTCAGCCTGGAACAATCACTCCTACAAGTCGCACCCATATCAAATTTTCCTCTCTTTAATTTCACTAAGAAATAGATATGCTTAGCTGCATGCTGAGAAGGTCAGCCATATCCTTTGGCTGAAACGTGGGCAAGTTACGTTTCCATTGAATAAAGTTTAAATCTTTAGTGACCCATGAGTCTGGATTTCCATCAGACAGGAATATTGCATGTCCATGTGCTTCTTCTGGGACATTTTTTAAAGTGTTACTGTGGATTTATGGTATGTTTTGTGGTTAAAGAGCTATTGACATGATTACACAGAGCACTGTCAGAGTGGTCTCAATTACCTCCACCACTGAAAGGTGAACTCAGATGGGAATAGGTGAAAGCAAAGACCAGGACAATAACCAGAGAACGGAGAACCCATCACATGGCAGAAGTTAAAAGGACTTTGCTGGTTTTATGTAGCAAAGGAAAGTCTTAGAGAAGATACCGTTTATTTCTCTAAGCATGTCTCTAGAAGGAAAGGGACCTTTATTATGAAGGGCAATGCAGCACAAGGATATAAAACTGATGTGAATACATTCATGTTGGACACAAAAAGGACTAGCAATGAAAGGAGTGAGAGTCTCAGCCAGACTGCTACGAAGTTACTGCTGTCTATAACCACAACCTGAAGCTAATTTTTGACAACTTATTCATAAAATATGATTATATGATTATCTACAGTGGCAGGTAAATGACCTTGATGAGAAAATAAAGCCTATTCTAATTATTTTATCAATGTTTCTATTACCAAAAAATGTCTTCCAAAATAGATTGATGAGGAATACTGAGGATTTCACAACACACTTCCTAGCTGGAAAGTGCAGTGTTACTTCTTTTCTTTTTGGTACAGTGTAAAGGTGGAAATGAGTTGAGTGCTTGTGTTGTTTCACTCGTTCTGAGGCTCATTTTCGGGTCCCACTTGTATCATTCTTCTGCCTACAGCTGCTTCCACAAACATCTCAGTGGGTGGACTGTATCTAAGAAATCCTTGTGCTTCTGCCAGGATGTCTCTCCCATTCCAGCACCCCACCTTTTAAAGAAAGTCTAGGTAGTATATAACCATAATAATACAGAAAAGACTTTGTCCCTGGAACATAATATATTTTCTGTCAGTGTATTATTAGCTGAAGTGGATGACCAGCTCTGCAAGAGCTGTTTATTTTTCTAGATTGTTATTATGAATGTGCTGATTTTTTTTGCAATGTTCCTCCCTGGTCATCCATGTCCTATACAATGTTGAAGTACAAGTGAGCATAAAATGCAGCCAGTTTTTCTACCATATTTTTAAACTTAAAATAGGCAAAGTGTAATAAACTCAAAAGCAAACCTGCTAAAATGAAGGAGTTCCAAATCATCACAACTCTAGTGACCATTTTTGGTCCAGCTGTGCGCTGCTGGGCATTACCACAGGAAGATGAGCGTAGCCCACCTTGCTCATGGTGCCTCTCACTGGGAAGCCTGCAGGAAGTTTGAAAAGGCAGGACCAGAAAAGCATAGGGGTAACTGCACACTCATTTACTACTGCCAAGCAATGCTAGAACTCCATAAAAATATAAACAAAACAAGAATGTGATTATGTCATACTTATGCATCTCTACATATCAATGTTTCATTCATAAGAGGAGCTTCAACCTCCATGTAATTACACTGCTCACTGCAATAAAAAAGCTGTTCCTCCAAGGCCAAGCAAGGTAATTTTCTGGATTAATTAACAATTTCCATGAAGACTTGTAGGATATATGACATTTTATAAGCTTCCAAGTGTTTAAAAAAGAAAATGAAATAGTCCTTTCACCTATACATATTATTTTCCTTCATGTTTAGAAATGGCAATAACAGCAGCTTCAGACAGTTATTTTATTGTCCTTATGGTACCAAAGAGGAAATACATTTGAAAACAAACCAAAATAAAAACAGGGTGAAGGAGGAGTTGCTGAGGCCAGTAGCCTGTAATTAGAGCTACCATCTGTGTTGAGGATCCAGGAAAACAACACATGCCACATGGTCCCATTGGCTCTGCTTAGCCTCCAAGCTTTAACTCAGCCCTGAATTTTTTTGTAAATTCCATATCTCACCTGGATGGGCCAGTTGTCATATTATATGGTATCATCTGCATATGTCATATCATGGTTGCCAACTCCATAGCTGCTCTATGAATTTCATAATGCATCACAAGTATTGTTTCATAGTATAATAAATTAATAATACATTTAATTGAAAATTTTTACCATAATTTTTTTTTCAAATCAGTATCTCTAAAGGCATTCAGAAGAGGTTTAGAAATGTTTGTATGTTATTGAGGTATTTTATGGGTTTCCTTGTTTCTGCTTACATTCTTTTAAAGGAGTAGGG
>NW_010192436.1:29617-40595 GCF_000695765.1 Mesitornis unicolor
ATTGTTTTGACTCCAGTTTTTTTTTAGTTTATAAAACAAAATGCTAATAAAGGCAGTGAACTTCTCCAGTAATTGTATGTAAGGTCTCAGACACCATCTCTAGGTCAAGCATTTGTGATTCATCACTAGGTTGAGCATTTGTGATTCCTGCTTCCTGGACTGGCTCACTGCTTCTCCCTGGCCACAGTGCTGCTTTAGCCTTGTTGCGCTGTAGTGAAGTTGCTATCTGGGCATGTTTGTATCATTACATGGGCATGGTGACCTTTTGGTGGTAAATCATTTTGACTAGACCAGATTGGGTTGAAAGGCAAGGTGCAAATAAATGCATGTTTGCTTTCAATATAAGAGATAGCAATTTAGATCAATTTAAGATTCGGTTGCAGGAAAACATTCTGAACTGTGTGTTTATATTTCATCAACCCCACATTGATATATGTAGCTCATGGAATTTGTTTATTATATCTTTTATATATATAAATAAAATTTATATGCATTTATATGTGTATATAAGTATGTGTATAGTCATACACTTGCACAAATAGATATGCATTACATAAATGGTAGTACTATAGCTCCACCATTATGAAAACATGGAGGCAGGGTTTCATGTCACCCATATTTACCCATCAAAAAGTTGATATATATTCTAAACCAGTCTTGTCGGTCCCTCTGAAGTCTATGGAGGGAGACAGCCAGTTCCGGGGGTGATCTTTACACATCTGTTTAGAATGGGAGATACCTAGCTCTCTCCATTGCCTGCAGAGAAAGCCTGCATGACTAATTCAGAGCAAACAAACCTTTCAGAACACCAAAGTTAGGGACAGGAACCACAAACAACTGTGTTCACAAAATAACCCTCTTTTGTGGAGCTGACTGATCTGGATTCATTCTGGTTCCTACTCTTGTTTTTTTGTGGTGGTGATAATGGTGGTGGTGCATACCATCAAGTTAGGAAAGGCCTTTTCTACTTCAAATCAGAAGGATTTTTTTTTTAATGGTTATGGTAATGATTAAAGAGAAGAGGAAATTGTTCATGTTGCCAATTCATCTTTTATTTTGTTTTTTTAATTTTCTCCTTAAAAATGTCTTTGAAGCAGATAATTGTATAAATGTGACTTGATCACTGAAATCACTGGGTGGACTTTGAAATCATGAGGGAAGAAGGAAAAGGGAGGAGAAGAATTCATGAGATCTACAGTAAAGAGAATTATTAATCTGCAGAAATATGTGCCTCTGTTACTACTGACTCTGTGAAAAACTGATTTCACATGTTATAATGTGCCTTCTAAAACTGAAAAAATAGCAATGGGTGTGGAAACCTACATTTGTACAGCGTATGAACACTTTGATCTCTTTAGAAGGCAGATGTAGAATAAAATGTAAATTAGATTTGGAAAAAATGCAAACCCATGAGAGAAACAAAATTAAATACCAAAAATCATGTCTCCTGGTTTAATGGTGAGATTTGCAATAACATCTCTGGGTGCTTCTGAAAGGAAAACTCAGATGCTTGGCTCAATGTGCAGCACAGAAATTGCCTTGAATATAAATTTTATCTCTGCCATTCCACTACCTTTTGAGAGCCAAATTCCAGCACTGTTTGAGAGAATGTTAATATTTCTCTATAGTGACAGTTTGAATCAATAGTTCATCCTACAAGAAAGGAAAATCATTGTGATGAAGTTCTTTGCTTAAGTAAAACAAGTATAAGTGGAGAACATGCTGTGTCTAATGCAGGCTAGCGTTAGACTACTGAGCTACTGTAAAATGGCATGCAGTGCTTTGCAAAATTTGGAGGGCGTGGTAAGTGCACTAAAAGGAGTGATAACTGTGTTGTGTTGCACAGCAGCACTTTAGGAGATAATAATAAACTAGTAAAAAACTTGTTAAGCAAGTGCATAGCATTTTGCTGCTAAAACAAGAGGGTTTAGGAGCATAGTAATTTGCAAAGCTAATCTAGTTCAGTGATCCGCAGGCTGTGACCTTTGACAACCCTCCTGGTGGTCAAAAGTATAGAGCATCAGGAAGATAAGAAGGTTGGGAAGGCAGCTGAGTCTGCAAGAAATAGCAACCAAACCCCATCCTGTGAGGTTAGTAAATATGCCCTTTGTTTAGGTAGATGGCAGATAAATTGGATGTGTTAACATCCAGTTTTCAAAAGTTGCTGTTGAATCAATATGCTTCAGTTTCAAAGAGGCCAACTTAAGAAATTCTGTGCCAATTTTCATGGCTTCAAAGTTCTATTGGTTTCTAAATTAGATAAACAGAGCTTCCAAAAATTATGTCAACTATGTGTCAAGTTGGCATAAAAAAAGAGAAACACCCTATGTCTGTCTCATTTAAATGAACAAGTTAGCAGCTAGTCATAAAGGCAATGAAGGGAGTAATTTAGAAGAATGTGAGTTCCTGACTCCAGAATTCCAGTTCTCTGACCCAAACAACAGCACTCCCACACACTGGGGAGTGTACGTCCAAAATAAGTATGGGAGTGCCAAAGCTGAAAAGCTGTATCAAAAAAAGCCAAAGACACAGGAAACTTCAGATTTGGATCTGGATCTGAACTTCACCACTTTGGCCTCTTTCTAAAATGAAATGCAGCTCCCTTGAGTCTGGGGACAGCTCAGCATCGTCCAGCAGAGAAGTCAACATGGAGAGGCAGAAATGAAATGGCAATGTGCTCCTAGGATGGGAAGAGGGGGAACGCTGGAGTTAAGAAGATGTTGCAGAAGAGAGGGAGTGTTTTGAAGGGAACCGGTTGCAAATGAGAACTTGGAGAGAACTTGGAGATTAATGAAGCGGGAGGAACTTTTGTCTCATGATGGCTCTGTTATGCCATCAAAATTTAGCTCATCTTAAATGATTAGAGAAGGTTTGGCACAGAACTTCTCCAAATAAAAATATGGAAAATTAATCCTGTTTTTAATTTTGCAGAAACAAGGCCCAGGGATCATTCAGATATCAGTCTCATTTTTTAACCAAGCCTCCCTATTCTAAAAGCACAGACACCCCTCAGTCTCCCTAGGGAGATAAGTTCTCTTTTTTAGTCTGGTTTCAATCTCAGGGAAAAAAACAGATAGAGATATGAACTGCAAGTTGTTTACATGAACAACCTCCTGTCAAAACCTTCAGAGCTTATCCATCACTGGTGATACAGTCTTAAAACAAAACACTCCATGGGAAACAATTATTGACATTTATCTCCCCTTTAGTATACTGATTTCACTGAGATAATAATGGTGATGAAAAACTTTAAAACATTTATGAAGCCCAAATACTTGTTTCTTTTTTTAAACCTCTTGAATGTGTGTCAGCATTTTTGCAAGCCAATAGTTCTGTGAAAATTCTTTATTAAAGGGTTTGGTGACTTTGGTAATGATCTTGGGATGAATATAATTAATGAGGTAGAAAAATCTTTAGGTTATATTAAGGTTGGGCATTACTTGAGGAATATTTGAAAAAGCAGCAAGCCTTTCCCTTGTTATTACTAAGTATATCTATCACAGTAGCATTAGATGCAATCCACTGTAAGAGAAACCATCAGATGAAGTACTCTGGTGCAGCTGTGGTTGTAATGAGTAGTGGCACACCCTCCAAAGACAGAAAAAAAAATGAAAGAAAAAACCATCCCAAATTCTTTTAAAGGTCAGATGTGGATTCAGGTTTGCAGCTGGAAGCCAAACCCAGAAGGCCATCAGCAGAGAATCTGGGAATTTTCCATTTGGGATTTACATTTTACATCAGATCCTTTTCTCTGTAAATCAACTACAATAAAACCTTGACCTGAATAGCCAAGAGATGGGGAAGATCCAGATCTGAAATTTACATTTGCCTCCCTCCTGATCTCCTGATAGAGGGACAACCTTTAAAAGTGCAGTTCATCAGATGATCTGAAACCAGTGCTATGCCTTCCTCTCTTTTCCTCTTATTTTATTTCAATCAAGGACTGGCTTGAGAACAATATGATGCTTGCTGGGAAAACAGTCTATCCCATCAGATTTCTTAACAATTTTTCTTCCATGATTTATGGTCACAGAAAGGAGTTGTCTGAAAACTTTGAGAAAAGCATCCTCCTTACTCCTTCCTTCAGTCCTTTTGGAAGGCTTGTGATGGGAAAAAAAATAAGGAAAAATTACAGGAAATTGTTTGCTTTAGAATGAAATAGAGAAAAAGATGGAATAATGTCTAAAGAGATGTTATTGCTAATTTACATTAATGCTGTATTTACGGTTTCATTTCAATAATTTAAACCACTTTTAAAAATTAATAGTATTCCCAGTGAAATTATTAGGTTTTTCCAATGCATTTATTCTGTAGCTAAACTTTACAATGTTATGGCAACTATAATTCCAATATAATGTGGGCCAAGTTTACTGTTAGTATTTAATACTTAACTGCATGTATTACATTGCCATGAATGCATGTATGGGGATGTCCTGTACATTTTCAAGCTTTTAATCTAGAAATAAAAATTTCTTCTATGTTAGAGCTCTAGATACCAACTGTTTCAGACCTGTATAGACAACTTTTCTTTTGATTTACAAGACAACACTGTCACTGTTTTCTGGCTACTTTTTGGTTTTTTCATAGAGAAATTGTCAGGGAAAATTACTTTTTCCTCTGTGGGCAGCAAACCTCTCTCTACAGCAGTGTCCTATTTATAATTTGATTTTTTAAAAGTATATTTATACATTTTCTACACACATGTAGGTAGTACATGTACACTGGAATACTCCTCATCATTAAAGCAAAAAAGTAACTACTACATATATTTCAATAACTCCTCAAATTTTCTGCTTAAAAAAAATAAAGAAGGTTTGTTTTTTGAAAATGAGTATTTCATATCTTTAGCACACATAAGAACTCCAGGTCCTCCTAAGGGCCACCTTAGTTTATCTAGAAAGTTAGCAGTTCATCTTTTTAAATTTCAGGAGTCTTACAGCTCTCTATAAACGCCACGTCACTACCAACTCCTTTCACCGGTACCCAATTCCCATAAAATTTGGAAAAAATTCTATTTCTACAGCAGATCTTAAGCCAAGACTGTTTTATGCATGTTTCATGCGATGATGCAAGAACTGTTGTAATAATTCAAAGAGAGGAGAACAGTGGTTTTTATGTTACAGAGTGCATGAGAAACTTAAATAAAGGACTGAAAGAAACATCACACAGAGGAACTGCCATACAGTTCATTGACAGAATGACCGGGGCTTGTGGCAATAGAGTTACTGTTGAGCAGAAGCAAGGTAAAGAACAGATTTGTCAAACTACTCAAAACTTACAACCAAGCAGGAAGATCTTCACAGAAGTCAAATGGCAAACAGTCTACACAATTGAGGTATAGTTTGAATACTACAAAATTATTTATTCCTTTTGAATTAGTACATTTTGGTTGACAGAGAAAGTGAAAGGTGTTATTGCAGGGCAAGAACACAGTCAGGACTGCACAGCTCATTTCATGGGACAGTATTTTTCTCCCCACAAAAAAAAAAAAATCTTGATCTTGCTTCTGCTACATAAAGCTCAAGGATTCTCAGCCACCAGAATTACCTCAGATGTATGCAACAGGGTTGATCTATGTCAGTATGGTATTTGATGTGAAAGATTTATCTGTATTTCTAGGTTTTTATCCTGAATCTACAGTGATTTATTATGGATCAAGAAATCAATACCAGTCATTTGTGTTGTGTCATGAAACATCCACTTGGCAGCTCACAATTTCCCACTTTGTCAGTTGCTCTGTCATGTAAGCAGCGAAGAAAATGCTTTGCCAATTTCAAAATCCTAAATCTAAGTAAACTTAAGTAGTGTTAGCCTTTAAAAATATATCCTGTTCACACGCCATTTATTCTTTTCAGGTTTATTCATAACAGAGATCCTGCATTAAATATGCACAAAGCTTCAGCTATATGACCTTGTTCAAGACCAGCTTTCATAGCGCTGTCTGGATGTTTTCTATGTGGGTACCAAGTCCTCAAGATTCACAAGTAATTGGCAGTCTTTCATGCCAATATTCATATTCCTAGATTAAACTCTCAGTTCCTTGTCCCAATACACATTTCTCATTCAGATTATTCTCATCAACTTCTGCAGATGGAAGCTGCAGGATGTTTGCACATATTCTGAGGAACACAAGAATGGATTTTTGTTGTTTCTGTAAGGTTTCTCCACTTCATTCTGCTGCCCATTATATGTTTTACATAATGGCAAAGTGACAGTTGCTGAACCAGGTCTATCTGTCAGTTCCAATGCATCTCACACCAGCATGCATTAACTTATCATGCTTGAAAGTACAAAAAGATTATGCTGCGGTGAAATGTTAACAAGGTCATATCATATAGACACTAGCTCGTTGCACTTTTCTTCCTTTCATTGCTCCTGTTAGGCATTATTCCATGTCATGCATAAATGATGTTGCTCTAGAGAGAAAGTCAGTCTACTTTATATTACTGGTGCTACTGTACTATTGAGACAGGCTGAATTTCTGGAGTGAATGTCAGAACATGTCACTTGCTAAATTATTGGTACCTAGCCATCAAAGACAAGCATAGCAGATGAATACATGTATTCATGAATATAAGATTACTTTCTGCTCTGGATCGCCACAGCAGTAACCATATTGAGATAGTTTTCATATAAATGAGGTTTGGCAAATCACTGTCTGGTATCATGCATTAGATTGTACTGGACTTCTGTGGAGTCTGTCAGGCTGTGCCGGGTAAAACACGTGAAAGCTCAGAGGAGCAACACAAGAGGTTAATTTGCACACTAAGGAAAGCAGAACAGAAAGTCTCAGCTACTGAAAATCCTGACAGAGAGCCAGAGATAAATAATTTTCCCTTGATACGATTTTGCAGTGTTATGATAAGTGTGCCAGTACATCTGCTGAAAGACCTCAGCTCCTCCCTACACTCCTCTGCTTCCAGACATCACCAGCAGCAGGCTTGGACCTCCATGGAGTCCTAGCTCCAGGATTTTCGGCTGAGATGATTGAGTCTCTCTGCATCCAAGATCTGTATGTGTGGGCTGTCTAGGACTGCAGCCGGCTTCCCACCCCTTTTTATTTCCTCCAGATGGAAAACTGTGATTTTTAGGCTAGATATTCCTGGCAGGTGTTGTGGTGAGAGACCTACTTCCGTCTTTGTCCCCCAAGATAAATTACCACACCTTAATTTCAGATTCAATTGTAAGTAAATCTAATATGATCCATGAGCATTTGCTCGAAGATCTGTCACAGAATTCCTTTGCATATTTAGCAGAAAACCTCATTTTGCCAAAGCATAGGTCAAGCCAAAGTAAAGTTCTCTATAGAAAATACTTTCTTTTCATGGGTAACAAACTACAACAATGGACAATAACAAATGAAGTCATAGAGGTCTGTGTGGGGTGAAGGGGAAGAGGTAAATTTTGTTGTCAGTGGAGAACAAAACATGCTGTATCGTTATGGTTGATCTCACAAACGCTTGGTTATTCCAGCTTTAATGAATAATTAAAATTTTTTCATAAGTAGACAGTCAGTTTACTCAATAATTCTGAGAAAGGGGAGAGTAAATCTAATGCAGAAGACAGGTTCAAACTAATCTGATTAATGTGATTAAGGTTGCAAGTCATGCAGGTTCCCCATCACAAACACAGCTGCAACCAGTTCTACAGCCCCTGAGCTTTCTGTTATCACTCTCCAGCAATCTCTGCTATTATAGGCAAGAAAAATTAAAAGTTGACTTCCTGCAGTAGAGATGAGTCAGTTTGGTGATGTAATTCGTATAGTGTTTGGTGATCTTCATTATGAACTTTGACTCTATGCTTATAAAAACACGAGGCTTTAATAAATCTACAGGATAATTAACATAGACATGAATAGATATGTAGTGAAAGAACAATCTAATGGTGTTCTTTGTTAGGCTGCTAGCAATAACTGATATTTATAACTCAGTTCAAAGAAGAAAATCTCGGTTTCTGGCTCTAGGGAGACGGAAACTCTTGGGTTAGAAGAGTACGGGATAGGCAGCAACTTCTCTGGGTGAGGTTTCCTCCATCAGGATTTTATTTCTCCTCTGAGACCATGAGGTATAGTTATTTTAAACTCAGGATTTCTTTCATTGTAAATTCCACATATCAAATAAGGTTTTGCTCCAATATAGCATGAAAAGTAAAAAATCTTGATATAAAGGTCATTTTGAATAATGTGTTGGTTTGAGGAAAAGTGAGTAGTTCTCTGTTTTCCTAAAATTAAACAGAGAAGCAACTGCCCAGTTCTGCAGTGGAGCCCTTTGGGAGCTGGGGTAAGCCAGAAAGCAAGCAATGAAGCAGGTATTTCAGCAGTCAAAGACCCCCCAGCTCAGGACAAATTGACACTCACCCCATTGCGGTGAGGGCTTAGAGGAGCATCCACACTTTTCCTACTTGCCCTGGATCTTCTCGTTGATGCAAAGCAGAGTTGCAATGGGCTTGATCACGAGCTGTGGTTTTTGGGGACTTCTTGTGTTTCATGAGCAGCCTTATGGTGGGACTCTGGTAGGAGTAAAGCCCCGAAAGCCCAGGGGTAGTTGGGGTGAGGAATTTTGCATGATGAAGAAGCCAAGCCGCTTACTGAAGTTTGTCCTTCAAGCAAACCATGAGACAATTTGACAAGAAGCCAGGCAAATTTCTGATGTACCCTGAACTTTATTTTACTGGAAATTCTTCTCAGCTGACTACTTTTCACGAAACTTAAGCTTAGTCGGAGCTCTTATTTTCAGATCAAAATAGTTTCATTAGAAAATCCCAGACCAGCTCTACCACTGAGTCTATTTGGATTGTGTTATTCAGGGGCTGTCTCAATAAAAGCAGACTATTAAATTTCACTCTAATTTGTAGCTTTTAACTCATTTGTTTGGAAAATGAAACTTCTGTCCACAGTACAATTCCAATTTCAAGATTATTTTTTCACCTTTGAATGGGATATTTAAAAGTATGAACAAATTGGTTTCTTTTTGTTAGCATTTATGTCATCGAGATGGACTTCAATTTGTCTGTGAAATTGTTTGAATTTTGACAAAATCTCCTCTGGAAGAATGTCACAGGCCATTTTCTTCTTGTTTCTAATTTAGTCAGTTTCTGCTCCTCAGAGACTGCTAAATTAATCCATATTTTCAAGTCAGGAAAGGTTATTCCTCCAATGAATTATCTATGAATAACGGAAGTTAAATAATTACGAGTTTGTGCCGTACATCTTCTACACATCCTCTCTGCTTGAGCTCTTCAAATTTCCAGCTTAACTTCTCCCATGAAGCATTCATGGTGGTCCTACTATTATTTTTTTTTTGGATGGGAAAAAGCACAGCTGGGTTCTTCAAAACAAGTTAAATGGGAGGAGGAGACGTATGAACCTGAAATTTCCCAATACTCACTGCATCTTTCCAAGTTAATCAGTGACCGGCTTCAGAGTTTGTCCCACTTCAGAGTTCACAAGGAGAACTCCACATGTGGCAACTGGACTAATCAAAAATAATATTGGCAGATGCAGACACGTACCATCACCAGAATATGCTGATCAGGCATGGAAATCTGCTGTGTGCACTGCCGCTTTTTACTCAGTCGCTGTTGCTTCAATTACGTTTTTCTTGTATGTAACTTGCTACTCCATGCCAGTTTTAAACCACAGGCCATTACTCCTTTGTTTCATAGACTGTCATTTGACTTGAAAAATTAAACTAAAGACTAATAATGCTTGTAATTTCTATAGTACTACTATGCCTTTGGGCTTGGACTTCCAGATAGCCTTGGCCAAAGTATACTGATTTCTGTAGTCTCGACAATGAAGAGGATTGTTAGCAGAAAGCAAAATGTCAGCTCTTTTACAGGGAGGAATTCAGCACATAGACTGATATATTTATGACTTCAAGAAAGCAGCAACAAAACTGAGGAAGGTTTATTTTTCATGGTGAAGGGGATGTTGGATTGCTGCTGAATACTTTTCATGTATTTTTAATAGTTAAGATTCAATATTCACTGAAGGATCAAAGCACAACAGGCCAAGTATTCCTCTCAGATGTATAAGTTTGGCTCATACTTTTCTGGGATCATCTGAAATTCAAGGCACAGCCTTTTGCATTGGGAGCTTTGTGTCCTGGCCAAAGCAAGGAGCTACTGCTCGACTAGGCAGTGATGGCCCTGGGGTGCTGTCTCAGTGCACAACTCTGTGCTAGTGGTGCCGCTGGGTTCATGTGCATCTCCCAAAGAGTCAGGAGGCAGGAGAAATGCATTGATCTTAAACCCATCTTTCTTGGGTATTTAGTTGTTTAGCACTGCTCCCTGGTCCTGCCACGCCCCGCAGGGGACCTGTGCCATGGCAGTCACTCATGCACCCAATATCCCACTGACATTTCCATACCTGGCACATCTACCCAGTGGGACTGCAGGGTGCTCTGTTTGCAGGGCTTGATGCTGCTTTTCCTGCCAGGTGAAGCCAGTTTGTCCACAAGGCCCTGTGTTCGCAGGGACAGAGCTGCTGTTTGTGAAATCATCTGTATCGCTGCCATATTAACACAGAGATACTTAACTGTTAAAGACAGTAGAGCCTGACTTTGAAGTCCATCAACTGGGACATTCATCTGGGACAAAAAAGACAGGAATTTCAGTTCTCCCTCTCCCAGTGCGTATTTAATAAATGTATTTTAACTACATTACATATTTGTTGGAATGTGGCTGACTCCAGATTTTCCACTCCTCTGTAGGCACTGGTATATAGAGTCATTGTAAGAATCAGTTCCTCTGTATGTCAAAATAATTTTGAATTTCTCCATGCACAGTGAAGCAGCAAGAGCAATTTTCAACACATTTATCCCAGACTGACATGGTGGCCACGTCACTTGCTTGCGCAGATCTTGATTCACATCCCTTCAGGCAGAAAAGAAAATTGAACGTGATTTCCCACATTCTAGGTCAGTGTGCTAAACTTATGACTGTGAACTGAAAGAAAGTTTCTGCAGCATGTTTAGGG